>NC_058081.1:113457517-113757517 GCF_014858855.1 Bufo gargarizans | reverse complement strand
GTTTTTTTTTGTTTTGTTTTTTTGTAGTGGACTACAAGCGGTTACACTGCAATATATTCTTTTAAGGCATGGAATATGGTTAAAACTATTTGAGAAGACTCCCCAAAACGGAATAGAAAACTGGTCCTCTGCGGTGTTTTTTCAAATAAGATGGCCACCGTGCATGTTATGTGATGGATTTGAAAATCTGTCACAGCATATCTGGTGTGGTAAGTAAGGCTAGTTTCACACTGGAGTTTGGTGCGGATCCGTCATGGATCTGCACAGACTGATCCATTGAGATAACACAACCGTCTGCATCCGTTCAGAACGGATCCGTTTGTATTATCTTTAACGTAGCCAATGGCTAGCCAGATTGTGTCATAGAAAACGGATCCGTCCCCATTGACTTAGATTGTGTCAGAACGGATCAGTTTGGCTCAGGGGGCTTGAGAAAGGTTCTGTCAGAGAACCGAAACATCGCTGTGTGACGTGTGAATAATGGACACATTTGTTTCACGTTTTACAGAGGAGTGCCGTGGATCTCTTCTACTTATATCTGCAACCGTGATCAAGGGTTTAACACAGGCATCCACCGCAACACAGAAGAAGTGCTGCCCCATTTCCACGTTTTACAGAGGAGTGCCGTTGATTTCTTCTATATAAATATATATATATCTATATACACACACATAAAATTTAATGTACCTAAAAATAGTGCAAATAAAATAAAAAGCCCCTACAATCTGTTCTGACATTGGGCTAAGAATTTTTTTTTAAAGCTGAACAAACAAAACATTAAGTAGTAAAAGATGTAAAGACATAACTTAAATCTATGATTCATGAAAAAGAACTGTCCGGATGAAGAACTAAGTAATGTCCCCAACCACAGCATGAAGCTTAGCCATGCCTAGTGTGAATCCCCTGAAGGACTAGTTACTGTATAAAGGCTTCCCCTTCTCTGGCCCCTTTAGACCCGTCCCATGATACTCATCTTTCAATCGCTGGGAGCACAAAAACAAATAAACATGTTTTGCAGGCAGCTCACACAGCGTCTGACGGGGAGCGATCACGAGAGCTCATACCAAAAGAGAATGCTCTGCCAGTAGACGCCAGGATGAAAACTAAAACTTCTCACCTACCTACAGAAACAATAAGCCACAGACCAACGTATACTCCAATAAAAGGCATAGTGCAGTATTAGGCTCTCTCTATATAGTCATACACACTGTTTGGAAAAGGGGAGGTTGGAAGAGATAGCCGTGGCCATCTTAAAAGGGTTATCCGGGTTCAGAGCTGAGGCTAGCATCAGAGCATCTCATGCTCCGATGCGCTCCCTTGCCCTGCGCTAAATCGCACAGGGCACGGGCTCTTATCTTCAATAACACACTGCCTGGCGGAAACTTCCGCCCGGCAGTGTGTTCAGTGACGTCACCAACTCTGAGGGGCGGGCTTTAGCTCTCCCCTAGCCGTTTTACTGGCTAGGGCAGAGCTAAATCCCGCCCATCAGTGCCAGTGACGTCACCGGGGTTCCTGGCAGCCCCATGGAGAGCCCCGGTACGTCACCGGATCTCCAAAAAATGCCTTTGCCCTGCGCAATTTAGCACAGGGCAAAGGAAAGCATCGGAGCTCCGATGCTCATGTCAGGGGTGAGCTGCCGGGGTGAAAATGGAGGTATGTCCGGGTTCAGCTCTGAAACCAGACAACCCCATTAATAATGAAGAAGCCATAGTAGATTCTAAGGAAAACAAAGCACGCTTATCACATGCATTTAAAAACTGGACTGTGTGTTAAAGATGTTCAGAAATACGAGATGCCAATAGCTTTTTAAACTTTTGGAAGGAAAATAGAGAGAACATAGGTTATGTAAGCAGTGAAGCTGTATAATCTTGCAGCTCAATGTATGCACTGAAAATATGAAGCACTACTGAGTATTTCATATGTATATCTCGTGCACACTACTGTATCAAGACAGCAGCAGTAGTGCCTTATTGCACTACAACCGATGCACTACAACTGTGCTCCCTCCTGTTATCTACTGCAGAATAACTTGCAGGACACTATTGAAAGCCTGAGACGATCGTACTAGAAGTAATTTCTGTGTCCACCACAAAATATCTCATCTGACCACATGAAAAGCTTGCTGCCTACCAAAACGTTGCATAACTTTTTCTGTATACAATAAGGGCTCATGCACACAACCGTATGTATTTTGAGTTCTGCAAAAAAAAAGGATCCTCAAAAAATACGGATGACATCCGTGTGCATTCCGTATTTTGCAGACTGAAACAGCTGCCCCTTCATAGAACAGTACTATCCTTGTCCATAATAGGACACGTTCTATTTTTTTTGCAGAACGGAAACACGGACATACGGAAAAGGAACGCTCACTGAGTAACTTCAGTGTTTTTTTTTTGCCGGAACCATTAAGGTGAACGGTTTCTCATATGGTCCGCAAAAAAAATTAAAATGGAACGGACACGGAAAGAAAATACGTTTATGTGCATGAGCCCTAACTTGGTAACACACCTTTAATAGCTACACTTCTATTGAAACTATAGTGCAACAGACAGTTGTCAAAAGTAACATACTAAAACACATGTAGTTTATGCTGCCCGGCCTAATAAATCCTTTCTAACACCTAGAAATAAAGATAAAGAAGGGGTAACATACAGCATATCTGGGCAGTTATCTGGCTTCTCCAAGAGACCTCCTTCCATGACGAATCGGAGGACCTGCTCATTGGACATGCCGTGGTATGGCTGCTCAGCCAGTGTAGCTATCTCCCATAAGACTACACCAAATGACCTACAGAGATGAGAGGAATCAAGAAAGGTTACAAAAACAGAATTATCCTGACTTTTGATTTTCATAGTTTCTCTTCAACCCAAGCTACCAAGAATGGAGTCGATTCTACTAATTACCAGACATCAGAGTGAGTGGTGAAGACACCGTCTTTGAGAGATTCTGGTGACATCCAGCGCACTGGAAGGAGACCTTTTCCTCCCTTTCGATAATAATCTGTCTCGTATATGTCTCGAGTCATTCCAAAGTCTGGAGGACAAAAAAAAAATATAAGAAGAAAAGAATGGTTGAGAAAGGAATAAACACAATGTTCCCCTTACGTACGTCACATACATTAGAACAGACTGCCTTCTTCCAAGCCTGGCCAACCATCTAATGTGTATGGCTGTATCTGGACATGATGGCAGAAGTCAAAGCAAAGAAAGGTCTGGCATGCTTGATCCTTTTGTTCTAAGGGGAGAAACACTGCCACCAGAGGTGTCTGGTAGCAGCTTACTTCCCTCTACTCTTTCAGAATAGCTACGTGTTTGTCCAAGTGTATATGGGGTGGGGTGAGCAGAAAAAGCAGTCTGCCAAGACCTATCTGAACTGTATAACTGGCTTGGGGTACTTTCACACAAGCGTCATTCTTTTCCGGTATTGAGTTCCGTCCTAGGGGCTCAATACTGGAAAAGAACTGATCAGTTTTATCCTAATGCATTCTGAATAGAGAGCAATCTGTTCAGGATGCATCAGGATGTCTTCAGTTCAGTCTTTTTGCCTTTTCAGGACGGAGATAATACCACAGCATGCTGCGGTTTCATCTTTGTCTAAATTCCGTAACACTTGCCGGAATGCTGGCATTTTTTCCCAAGGACATGCATTAATGCCGGATCCGGCCCCGAGTGTTCCGGCAAAACAGATCCGTTTTTGCGGTCTGCGCATGCTCGAACGGCAAAAAAATTGAAAAAAATAAAATGCCGGATCAGTTATTCCAGATGACACCGTAGAGACGGATACGGCATTTCAATGCATTTGTCATACGGTTCAGACAAATGCCATCAGTTTGCATACGTTTTGAAGGATCCGGCAGGCAGTTCCGGAGACTGAACTGCCTGCTGGAATCCTCTGCTGAAAGGGTGTTCTAGCAAAATTGAAACAATGTTCCTTGGCCTGCAATTAGTAAAAAAAAAAAAAATTTTTATAAATAAATAAAAACACCTCACCTTTCCCCACCAAGGGGATTAGAGAGGTGAATATTTTTCCTCTGGATAGGTCATCAGTATCTGATCAATTGGCCTCAGACACCCAGGACCCCCGCCGATCAGCTGTTTGAGAAGACACCGGCGCCCCTGTGAGCACCACAGCCTTCTTTCTGCTTTTCCTAGGCCTGTGACGTCACGTTTATTGGTCACGTGGCCTAGGAGCAGCTCAGCCCCATTCAAGTAAATGAGGCCGAGTACAATACCAAGCAAAGCTGTTGAAAGTAGGAAAGGTCATAATAATGTGACTCAACCGTGTATATATCTATACACAGACACACAATAAGGCCACATACAATACAAGCAGACTAGTCCACTCTAGTACCACCTTATTTTTTTGTATCAGATTTACCTCCGATTTTGACTGTGAATTCTTCAGACACCATGCAGTTTCTGGCTGCTAGGTCTCTGTGAACAAATTTATTTGCATTGAGATATGCCATCCCATCTGCAATCTCTCCTGCCATCTGGATCATTTTCTTCAAGGAAGGGGGAGGCTGCCCAGGGTTACTCTGAAACAATATACAAAGGGGGGGGTCAGGTATAAAAGTGAACACATCTCTGCTTTCTGGAATGATACTGTCAACGTAACTACTGCTAAGGAAAGACTGACGTCTTAAACAGCTGCCCAAAAATGAACGCCGGGACCTGGTAAGCGGTCAATGATGAGCATATGAATACGGTAATAGAGAGAAGAGACCAGCATGCCTAAAACTATAACCCTTACCGCCCAACTTCTGGAGGTGAACCAACCCAGTATAATATACATGGCTCCCTCCTCTATGCCCTTAGCTATACAGACATACAGATCAATAACATTCAGAAATTGGCCCATATCAAATAAACTAAAATCATAAAGGGACAACATTTCCCAGGGTTTGTACAGTTCTTACAGTAATACTGCATGAAGCATTATAGAAATGGAGGAGAGCACATAAATCCACATGAATATTTTTCAAGGTAAAAGTCAGGGCACATAATGTTCTCTCCTGTCTGCCTGTAGCAAGTATCACTGTGGAAACACAGCATGCTGGACGCTAAGCTACAGAGATTTGCTTATTAAATTGATACTGCTCAGTCTTAAAGTACAACCATCACCGTATTGCATCCACAGATGTCTCTGCATATACATGCAAACACATACATGAACCAAGAGAGGCACAGACAAGAGACTCTGTACATTACCCTCACCCTGCTGCAAGCTTAGCAGATGGGTTCATGGAGGAATTGCGCAAACACGTAGTGTTCTTAGGTTATGTTTGCACATGTCGGATTTAATCTGAGGCTGGCAGTGCTATGGATCCACACAAGGATTAGCCCCACTGTCACTACATAAGGCGAATCCTTTCCGGTGTGGAATCAGCAGGAATAACTAAGGCTACTTTCACATCTGCATTTTTGCTGGATCTGTCATGGATCAGCAAAAATGCTTCCGTAATGACAATACAACCGTCTGCATCTGTTATGAACAAATCCGGTTGTATTATGTCTAAAATAGCCATGACGGATCCATCTCTACAACCACTGTAAGTCCATGGGGGACGGATCTGTTTTCTTTTGTGGGTCAGAAAAAACTGATCCGTCACCATTGACTTACATTGTGATCCGTTTTGCTCCGCATCCCAGGACGCACTCAGAAATGCTGCTTGCAGCACTTGTGTGTGTCATGGGACCGCAGTTCATTTTGTCCCCATTGACAATGAATGGGGACAAAAGGGAAGCCTTTTCCCCTGCTATTGAGATCCCATGATGGATCTCAATAGCCGAAAACGCAGGTGTGAAAGTAGCCTAACAAGCTACTCATTTCCATGTTGCTTTTTATCACTATGATTCCTTTGATTCTTGAAAAGGCATCACTATCCACATACCCTACTACCTGATATGGATGTAATGGAGTAAATTGCCATTAAATAAAGCAGCCACAGGGTGCAGCTGGTCACGGAGGCAGCCCATGATGACAGCTGGTGGCGTCACTCATCAATTGGCAGTAAAAATAAAATACCCCTTTAGGCTGCTTTCACATCAACGTTTCTTATTTCCCTTCCTCTGCTCCGTTATAGGAGCAGAAGAACAGAAATAATGGAAGTGCCAGATTCGGCACATAACTGACATGAATGGAACCTAACATCCCTTTGACTATAGCGGGATCAGTTTGGGAGAACATTAATTTAACGTATAAGAAAATACTGCATGCAGGACTTTTCTCCGCTACTTCTGACAATTTCTGTGACTTAAGCCCTGGACAAAGCTACCGATGCAGATCTGAAAGGAGCCTTAGGCCAAGCTCACCTCGCTGTTTAGCTTTCTGTTCTTATACCATCAGAAGAACAGAAGAAAACGGATTCGTTATTTTGAGCATCAGTTATGCGAACTCTGCATTGTAAATAACTGTAAATAACTGACCATAACTGATGCACAAAAGAGATCCGTTTTTATTTTCCTGTTCTTCTGACGGATCAGAAGAAAAGAAAGCTGAGCAGTGATGTGAACCTGGCCTTAGGTTCTGTTCACATCCCATTTTTTTACATTTGCAGCACGGCCTTCCAGCAAGCTGTTCCGCCATAGAATGCCGGGAAGCGGCCGGACAAAAACCATTACGTGCAGTAGTTTTTTATGGAAGAATCCTATAGCGGCAGATAGCCCCCGGACCCCATTAATGGGTCCAGCAGGCATTCCAGGTAACATCTGGCAGGCCGTTCTGCCATCCTGCAGAGTACAGCAAAAAAACATATATGTTAAAGGATTTTATTATTTATTATTTTAATATATATATTTTTTATTACAGTGGAACCCTATGGTGACCGATCCCTCTGTATGGCATCAGTCATATACATTATTTGTAGATGTTAAATGTGGGACAAAAATGTGATGTGAACACAACCTTAGTAACACTATGAATCAATAAGTGAAAATATAATAAAAAAATAAAAATGTACTGTATCCTGTGTGTGCACAAGCAACAGACCAAGGAGAGGCTGCTAAAATAATGACCCTGACATAAGTACAATTCAGGGCAGAGCTTTTACGCCTGACTTGTCAGAAGCTGGAAATCTGTTAATTACCCCTTCTGTACATAAATACCAGCACACTGGCAGTAAGCAGGGGGCAATAAAACAATATGCTGACATTTTACTGCAGCTTGTTCTATAAACGTATGGTATAGGAATGTAGAGCTCTGGTGACTGCAAATTACAGTTCTTGGAATTTGGAAGGTGCTCCCTCGGGCACAGGAATGCAGATAGGCAGCCTTAGTTTAGCTAATGCGGCTCCATAGCCTTCTCTCAATGGTACCTGGCACAAGGATGATTTATTGTCTGGGAATAGGTGACAAAGGAATGTGGAGAATGAGCAGTGGAATTAGCGGGAAATAATCACCCTCTAGGTCTGGCGGTAAAATGTATACCTTACTGTTACAAGGACCAACAACGATTAGAGAGGGACTGCCAAATCTACAAATGTCCTGGGCTGAATAGATAGTTTGTGGGGTCATAATCTAATTTCTACCATCACTCAAACACAAAGGCTAGTGCAAATGTCATACTCAGCAAGTTGAAGAAAATACGAACTCCATGCAGATGTTGTCCTTGGTCAAATTCAAACCTAGGACCCCAGCGCTGCAAGGTAACAAAGCTGTCCACTGAGCCACCATGCTGTCTATATATTTATATGGGGAATAATCATTTTGGCAGTTTATATTATAGCTCCCATAAAATTCTGACCATGAGCCCCCACCACATGAATGACCAAAGGAAAGAAACTGCAAAGTAAAAAATTATGGCAGATGAAGTGGGCGCATGTCTCCCGAAATGTGCTGCATTATTCCCAGTAAGAGTATAGTTTGTTACTGGAACAACTTTATTCCCTCCTATTGGCATCATCCCCTAACTGGAGATGATCCTGTGCACTGTACCCCGATTTGCTTCCAACATCTTTATGTGGAACCAAGGGGGAAAAAAACGTCCCTCTGGACACTCTTGTAGTTCAAAGACATTTGGTTCCTGGACTACAACCCCAATCCATTTACATGACTGTCTGCTTGGCATCAGTGCTGGACAGTTGAGGATAGGCGCTGGAGGCCATGTCAGGAAGATCAGGTGCTTTTGGTCTACTACATTGTGACTTGTGGACATGCAACATATATCACAACTAATGAAGAATTAATGTGGTCACATTGAAACCTGCAAGTTACCATGACAGCAACAGAAAGCCAAAGCTGCTGAATTTCAGCGTGACCATGTTCAATTGCTCATTAGAGGCGACTGTAAGCAGTACAATACTGTGATCTCTCCCAGTCAAGGACCACAAGTAGCCTTAGACAACAATGCTATGCTTTAGGAGCATCTGTTGTCATAAAAAAAAAAACTTATTAAGCTGGGCATACTCCCTGGTAGGGTTGGTCATGGTGACTAAAACAAGCCCTTTCTCTCTGCAATTGGTTTTAACAATGCAGGGAAATTCTTATTTTTAATTATATGCAAAATTATGAGCTCTGAGCACCGAGGGGTTGGCCCAGCAATTATACCATAGGTGCTTGTTCAGTAAAGATCATCGAGCGGGGACAACTGCAAGATATCTCCACTGCGCTGGTGCATGTGCGAGATTTCAGGGTCAGACATTGAGGATGACTGGCCTGGTCACTCACACTGGGAGGGGGAGTGGCAACTGGGAAAGGCAGAGGTGAAGCGGTGCTCCGAGGGGCTAGGTCAACCCCTAAGTGCTCTGAGCACCTCTTTAACTAAAAATAAGAATTATTTTGCATCAAATTGCAGAGAGTAAAGGCTTATTTTAAACATTTTAAACACCCTGATGACCAACCCTAATAGGCAGTATGCTTGGTTTAATAAGGCTGCTCATGGTGACAGATGCTCTTTAATAGTCAAGGGAACTAAAGAAAAGAATGTTGCTGGACAGTGAATTTATATTTCTAAACAACGCACATAAAAAGTAGCCGCTTCTCCCCGGCTTAAATTGCTCTTGATTTCATTTCCTTTCGCAAAGTACAGAAGAAGCCCTTGCTCCCACCTCTTCATCAGCAGCCGCTGCTCTATCCCCTTTCCTGTTTTCTTCTGCATCACTGAAATGTCTGTAAATAGCTGTGTTCCAGATGTAACATGACTATGACCCCTTGAACATGCTTTCTATCGGGAACAATTCGCATTCCATTTTTACCCTGAAGTATCCAGTTATGGAGCAAAGTAGAATACAGAGTTTTTCACATTTAGGCCTCTTGCATGTGCCCATAGAGCTGTAATAGGTTCATGTTCTTTGTATGTCTCTGATTGCACGTGGAGGCATACACAGTTTTTTTTCTATCACTACATTGCTTCTAGCAGAGATGTGTGGCTCACAGACAGAACTGATGCCAAATAAAATAAAAAAAAAAAGTTATCTGAACTGAGACCTGCCGAATACTTTGCCGTGACAGAATAGCTTTCTACTGACCTCTGCGTCTGGTCTTAAAGATCTCAAATAGCTTTTGAGGTCTCCACGAGTCATTAATTCCATGATGACAAGGGTTGGTTGGCCTTGAGAAACAACACCTAACAAACGTACCTAGGAAAGAATAAACACATATAACAAAGCATGACTACTTTAATTGGGTTCACTGTAGGACAGCTCTTCAGTAGAGGACACAATATGCAGAAGAGATGATGGTGTCCATTTACCACATGGTGACAGTTGAACTCCTTCATCACCGAAGCCTCGTTTAAGAACTCAATCCTTTCCCTCATGCTGGCGGCCTCATTCACAGTTTTTATCGCCACTCTGGTTTCTGCTTCATCTTTCACCACCCCCTTTGCAATCCCTTCATACACCATTCCAAATGATCCCTGTCCCAGCTCGCGGTTCATTGTTATCTTCTCCCGAGGCACCTCCCATTCGTCGGGCACATACACTGTGATAAATGAAAAGGCAACATTAGATCAAGCTTCAGCTAGCACAGGGACAGCGGACATGACACATTTTGTATCTTATAAGCAATTGGTACAAGTCTTTGTCCTCATAAATGATCTAAGAGTCTTCTCCATTTACAGAAGGTCCTATGCCACAGCATTACCAAACTAGAAATACACTAATCAGATGCAGTGGATCACTGAGCAGTTCTGCATTGAATGGTAAAGGTGGCCGTAAATTAATATTGTCCGAATCTGCAGATTTCAGCAGGAACAAATGACAATCTAAGGGTATATTCATACAACAGTGGAAAACAGCCATGATAATCGATTTTTTGGGGTTATTCATTTTTTTTTTATTTTTTTTCGGCCAGTGAACAGTGGCCATCATCAAAAAATAGGACATGTCCTATTTTTGACCATTTTTCTGGTCTGGCAGATCCAACTGAAGTTAGGGACAACGATACACTATGGAAAAAAAAATAATAATATTCACCTCACCACAGGCACGCACAGGAACACTTGCTCTGCACTGGAGGTAGCAGGACCTGATGCTCCCAACAAAGCTGTGAGCGTCTGCCCCTTCTGCCTCCAGTGTGGAGCGAGAGCCAAGTGTTCCTGCGCGTGCCTGTGGTGGGGTGGGGACAATACATACACTGGAGCACTACAGAGGGACATTATTTATTCTGGAGGATATTGCAATTATGTAAAGTTAACCCCTATCCACAGACCTCCCAAAGAGATGAATGGAGCGGCTACATGCACTCCCAACCAACTGCTTGTTCATTTTGGGGGAGGTAAAGGGACCCATTCTCATGATCGGTGTGGACCAAGAGGTCGGAAACCCCACTGATCTTATAGTTATCTCCTATCCTGTGGATAAGGGATAACTTCACATAACCAGAATACCCCTTTAAAAGGGACAAGAAACCCTGAAAAACGAGATTTTTGTATAACTTACCAGTAAAATCTCTTTCTCGCTCTTTCCTTGGGGGACACAGAAGACCTTGGGTATAGCTCATCTCCCTAGGAGGCGTGACACTAAGAAAAAACTGTTAAGCCCCTCCTCCACAGCTATACCCTCAGCCTGGAGAGAAAGGCTGCCAGTTGCGTGTCCAAGTAGTGAGAAAAGGCAAAGCCCAAGAAGTGGAACCAATAAGCCAACTACCCAACGGGTAAAACAAACTCGGAAACTCGCGTAGATAAAAACAAAGAATGGGTGGGTGCTGTGTCCCCCAAGGAAAGAGCGAGAAAGAGATTTTACTGGTAAGTTATACAAAAATCTCGTTTTCTCGCCCAGTTTCCTTGGGGGACACAGAAGACCTTGGGACGTTCAACAGCAGTCCAAGAGGGGAGGGACTACAGCACCAAGGCGAAGCACCCGAAGGCATCAAGAAACCGCCGCCTGCAGACCAGGCAGCCCAAGACAGCATCCGCTGAAGCCCGAGTATGCACCCTGTAGAACTCGGTAAGGTGTGCAAGGAAGACCAGTGACCGCCTTGCACAAATGCATGGCCGAAGCCCAATGCCTCCGGCCCAGGGGACACCGACCGCTCTGGTGAAATGGACAGTGACACCAAAGGCAGAACCCTGCCCTTGGTGCGCTAACCACAACAATAGCCACTCTGAGAAAGCGGAGGAAGCCACCCTGGAGGCCGCAACCCTTGCACGGACCTCCTAGAAACACAAGAGACCAAACGTCGACAAGAGCCGGAGATCTCCAAGCAAAAACGCAAGGCCCAAACAACGTCCAAACGGTGAAGTGTCCGTTCCCGGGGGCGGGAAGGGGAGGACGAATGCCTCGCGGAACTGAAAGACAAACACCACCTCCAGAAGGAAGGAAGAGACGGGATGGAGAACAGCCCTGTCCTATGGAAAGACAGAAGGCTCGGAACAAGAAGGACCGCCACTCAGGCACCCGTCAGAGACCCGACGGCTACGGAAACACAACCGCACAGGACAGAAGGAGTAGAGAGAACTACTGTAACGGCTCCAAAGGAAAGATAGGAGCGCCAAGAACCCAGTATGTAGATCCCAGGGCGGTACCGGAGGGCAGTACAAAGGGAACCCAAGAGCCGCTCCATGGAAGAAGGTCTTGACAGGCCCAGAGGGCCGTGGAACGCTGAAAGAGGAGGGACAGCGCCGACACTTGAAGCAACAGGGTCCCAGTCCCAGGTCCAGGCCGGACTGGAGAAAGACAGAACCATGGAGAAAGAAAGGCAGAGAGGGGAAAACGCCCAGCTTCCCACAGAACCCCAGGTAAAAACCCTAAGTCCTACAACAGAACCTGGACGAAACACGGCCAGGAGCGAACACTAACGAGCCCGCTAGAGTCGCCTGGGCAAGCGGGTGAAAACCCAACGAGATCATGCGCAGACCAGTAACACGGCCAGAACGGAAGCCGTTCTACAGTCCCAGTGTGGGAGATCCAAGGGCAATCCTGACCGAATGGTAGTCCTCCCAAGTTACCGAGAAGGTAAGTCCATGGCAGAACCATTGCAGAGAATGGAAAAAAAACTCAATCTGCACCCAGCTGGAGGACAGAACGCGGCAGACCCGGTAAATAGGCACACAGCTAGTACAGCCAGTGTGAACAAGGGAAACAGTACGAGGCCAAAAGGAACACCGGAACCATCCACATGAACAACCATGCTCTCCCCAGAGGGGAGGGCAGCGAAGGAAAGCCTCTGAAGCATGGCCGGGACAGAAGCCACATCGGAGTGAACTGTACCGAGCGGGAGCCAAACAGAGCCGGCGAGAAAAGGCAGTCGAGACAGAGGCCGGCATAACACCCTCCCACCGAAAGGAGGGGTGGGCAACAGGGAAGCCATAGGACAGCTCAAGAGCAGAACCCCGCTACACCGAGACGCCCGGTTCACCGCCCGCAGAAGGCGAATACCCTGAAGAACCCAAGATGGAGGTCCTCCGGACCTGGGTACGCGAGCACCCAAGAGAAGTTGGGTGACCTTCCCGAGAAGAGCGGCCCGAACCTGGTAACAGATCAGACTGAAGCGCAGAGGGCACCAACCGGAAGGACTCACACCACACCGCATCTGAAGAGGAGGAATGGTAGTAGGCGAGGGAACCGTAGTCCCGCCAGAGAAAACGCAGAATTCGAGGGACGCTGCAGACAGCACTCTCGACTATGTGACCACCAACGCAGGGAAACAATGCCGCGGGAGGACGAACGGGTACGCATCTAGGGACCACGAACACACCCCGGGCGGAAGGGACGAAAGGAATGAGTACCACCCAGCTCGGTGCAGTAGCGAACAAGTAGAGCTCGTCTACTTATATATAAGGTATATATATACCTTTGAACACAATGGGCATTCATTAGCTGTTTGTTGACCACCACCGTAGGCTCACACAGGTGGACAGAACGAGCTCTGTAGAGAGATAGCGCAAGGCTAGCTGCAAGCATCGTAACTCAAGAGAAAAAAAGGTATGTTGCAGGAGAAAGGGAGGCATACGTACGAGTAGCCCCGTAAGCAGTGAGAAGACCAACCCACCCATGGGAGGAGAAGGCATACCCGGCCCAAACAACGGACAGAGCGCACAAGAAAGTCCGCTCACTGCAAAAAAATAGTCACTCAGCGAAGGATCAGCCAGAGTCCAACCGTACCAACGGAAGTGCAAGTGCAACCTGAAAGGCAGTCATGCACAAGACCAGCACGGCATGCAATGGAACGCAAGCAGTCCGCCCAGAAAAGGGGGGAAATGTACCTGGCCAACACTGCAGTCGGCAAGAGTGCAGAAGCCCGCCCCAAAAGGGGGGGATACCAAGGCCAGTACCTACTTTGGAAAAGTAGGACATACCATATTCCGCCCAGAAGGGGGCCATGCCCATGGCCGCACATGTCCAGCAGAACGCAGGAAGGTACACTTAGGGAAAGGGGGCATGCACAGGGTTATTCTATCATTAAGTGATTGTGCAAAAATCCATCCAACACCGAATTTCGTGAGAGTGCACCACTCCGCCAATGAAGGGGGAGGTGTACCAGTTCAGCACCGCATAAACACGGACAGCCGTGGATCGCGTGAGCGTGCAAAATGCCACCCATGAAATAAGGGGTGGCCATGCACAAGACCAGCACAGATTCCATGGGAGTGCAAGCATTCCACCCAAGTTAGAGGGCATGCTCATGACCGGCAACACACCCAGCGAGTGCAGTATTCCGCCCAGAAATGGGGGTCATGCACATGGCCAGCATCGCATCCAGTGAGAGTGCGAGCACCCCGCCATGGATGGGGCCATGCACATGGCCAGCAACGCACTGGCGAGAGAACAAACACAGTCAGTGAGAGTGTACATATGTCGCCTGAGGAAAGGAGACATGTCCAAGGCCAGCAGCGAATCCAGTGAGAGTGCGGCACACCGCCCACGGATCCAGTGAGGTTCAGTGTTCCGCCTATGGAAGGGGAACGTGCACATGGCCGGCACCGTATCCGGGGAGAGTGCAGTATACCTCCTATGGAAGGGGTTCATGCACATGGCCAGCACCGTAACCGGTGAGAGTGCAGTATTCCGCCTATGAAGGGGTTCATGCACATGGCCGGCAGCGAATCCAGTGAGTGCAACGTCCCGCCTGTGGAAGGGGGTCGTGCACATGGCCAGCACCGCATCCGGTGAGAGTGCAGCAGTCCGCCTAGAAAAAAGGGGGGGTCATGCACAAGGCCAGGCCGCAGCCAAAGAGAGTGCAGTATTCCGCCTAGGAAGGAGGGCCATGCACCTGCAGCCACCAGAACTGGGTGACGAATACTGGCCAGAAAAATTTTATGCATGCACTTGGCCAGTGCCGTATCCCGGGAGAGGGCAAGAAAACGCCTGGGAGGGGGAACATGCCCTGGCCAGCGCCGCAGCCGGGGAGCGCGACATACCGCCTAAGAGAGGGGGGCATGCCTACAGACAGCATACCGAATGATGAGGCTGCCGCGTCCTGCGCAGCCCACAAGTCCAGTTATTTAAAACAAAATTATAATTATTTTTTTTTTTAATTATTATATTATTATTATTATTTATTAATATTACAGCCTCCCTGAGGCAGAAAGGGGGGCAACCATACAGGGGCACAGGCCGTACGGGCCCATCAGGAGCCGGCCAGTACCCAAAGGGTTAACAGGCATCTGGCCTGTGGGGGGGGGCGGCGCTGCGAACTCTTGGGGGCGGGGGAATCTCCAGGCGGGAAGAATTCGCGCTTGGAGAGTTCCCGCCCGCCCCCCCCACAGAGGCCTGAATTTGCGGCCTAGCAGACCGTGAAGCCGGGGCCTAAATTTTACCGGCGCCCGGATGACCGGGGCCGCAAGCATTTAAAGTACCCCCCGAGTGCCGGAATTGCGGTCGGCAGGCCGCGAAGCCTGACAAACTATGCAGCGCCCGGCCGGCCGGAATGCACCGACGGCCGGCCGGGGCCTGTTGGAGCACAGCTCTAGCCAATGCCGGCCGCGGGTGCCCACCCCGCGGCCGGAAGAATCAGGGACCCGAGAGGAGCGTGAGGTGCGGCCCAGCAGGCCGCGACGCCTGGGCCAAAATTTGTGGCGTCCGGCCGACCGGACCGAAGGTCGGCCGGGCCTAGTTGGAGCATAGCTCGCACATGTAACGCCGGCCGCGGGAGCCCACCCTGCGGCCAGGAAGAGTCGGGGCCCGGGAAGGAGCACCGGATGGTGCGGCCCAGCGGGCCGCGAACGTGGACTAAAGTTTTGCGGCTGCCCTGAGCACGCACCGGCAAGCGCCCCCTCTTTGCGCGGACCTCCATCCTGTAGCTTATGATCTATGGAGGGGAGAGAGGGAATGGGTGAGTGCTGTAGCAGATTGCCGCCTTGCGACACCCCAGGGACCAGCCTAGGTCCAGCCACCCAATAGCCACTCTGCTTGGATAGGCTAAAGTATGGGGGTCAGGCACGCAGGAGACCAGGGGTGGGGGGAGGGGGTCGTAGGGCTGGAGAAGCCACTCTCTCACCATAGCCGTCTTCACCCTCGGTCCGTTCCAGCAGGGTCGCCCCTTCAGCTACTGGCACCGTAGTGGCAGGACGCTGGAAGAGGGGCTTGGCGTGCGGGCGACCCTTGCGCTGGCGGGATACAGGGGAGCTGGGCTGCCCTGGTCCACCTTGCCTTCTGTGGGGGAGGCAGCAGTGCGGATGACCGGCACTGGCGCAGCTCGACCCCGGGAGAAACAGAGAGGTCTAGTGCGACTCTGTTGTCCCTGATTGTCTGGAACAAAAAGAAAAGAAAAAGAAAAAAGTAAAAATCAAAAATTGAAACAAGGAGAAAACAGCCCTGCAGAGCAGGGAGTGTCTTGCCTCCTTGGACACTAAGCAAAAAACTGGCAGCCTTTCTCTCCAGGCTGAGGGTATAGCTGTGGAGGAGGGGCTTAACAGTTTTTTCTTAGTGTCACGCCTCCTAGGGAGATGAGCTATACCCAAGGTCTTCTGTGTCCCCCAAGGAAACTGGGCGAGAAAAATAAATACCACAAATTAATTTAATCCATAGTGCACACAGCTATGTCTACAAGGTGCCCCCCAAACTGCTGTCATAAGTAGTTTAGGGGACATCTTGCAAGCAAAGCATTTTGTCCTTCCCACACTCTTCTCCATCTTTGGCTACAAAATGGCTAGGTGCATGTGTCTAGTGTCCAAAATGCCCTAAACAAGGAGTTCTGGGAGAGAGGTAGGGCTTAAAGGGAGTCTGTCGCCACAATATGAACATATACAGCACTTACATTGTCCTGTAGCACACCTATACATGAATGTAATGGTACCTTTGTTATTTTCTTTACACTTGCAGAAACAGGAAAAACAACATTTAATTAACACTCGCAAGGGCCCAGGGGCAGCGTTCACCGTGTAGGAGCCCAGGCTGCTCTGCCTCCTTTCACTGTTACTCCTCCCCAGCCTCTGCCCCGCCTCCTATTCCCTTGAGTCATCCCTTGGTCCGTTCGTGAATGGTATCCGTTGGCTGGCGCATGCGCACTAGTTGAAGCAATGCCGTTCCCGGCAAGGCGGGGGATCTCGGCCGGACCTAGGGATGACGCAAGGGAATAGGAGGGCGGGCAAAGGCAGAGGCTGGGGAGGCGTAACCATGAAAGGAGGCAGAGCAGCCTGGGCTCCTACACCGTGAACGCAGCCCCTGGGCACTTGCAAGTGCTCATTTGGATATGAATTATACGTTGTTTTTCCTGCTTCTGCAAGTATAAAGAAAATAACAAAGGTACCGTTACATTCATATATAGGTGTGCTACAGGAGAATGTAAGTGCTATATATGTTCATATTGTGGTGACAGACTCCCTTTAAGCCTTAGGCACGGCATTTTGTCTCATCTGGCTCCATACATAGGCTGCTCTGTGACTGACTCCCTATATGGATCTTCCCTGCTCAGCACTATGAGCAGACTGTGACTGTGTCATCTTCAATGCTTGGGGTTACCCCTGTATATTTAACTTTTATACTGTCCCGGTCACTGCCAGGTCTTGAACTTAGAAGCTTCTGTATCTGATGCAGATGCATCCAATACAAAGGCTACAGAGTTCACTGTTATTAATAAGAGGATTTTCTATGACTAAATATCTGAATAATATTTTTCTCTCTATATAACAGTGTTTGTTTTAAAGAGGATAAAAGCAGAAATATATATATATTTTTTTGCAATTGCAAAAAATGTAATGGCACAAAAAAATATATAAATAAATCACAAAAACTTTCCATTATAGAAGGAAAACAAAATAATGGAAGAGCCATTTACATCAAATGACAAATGAATGCAAACTGACACACCGCACTTACTAGCATTGTCTGGATTATACTTTTATTATATTTGAGTGGGGAGGAAGAGTTATCTTGTTAGATGTAATATTGTGCACTTTATATTACAACTTCACGTGGTGGTAACCCAGCTTTCCCAGGAGCCAAAGAGGGAAATCTGCCTAGTTATGGCAATATTTAGGAATGGGAGCAGGTTTTATCTTGGTAGATTCAGTATTCTACAGTCTATTACAGTTCCACATGGTGGAAGCCCGGCTTTCCATAACCCTGAAAGGCAAGGGCACTATTTACAAGCGAGGAGGAGGATTTAGTATTCTGCGTCTGTATTACATCTCCTCACAGTGGTTACCCAGCTTTCCCAATCTCTGGGGTAGTGATGGGGGCATACTGTTTATATAAAATACACACTATGCTGCCCTGACATATTGTATGACTATCACACTGTACCAAGGCAACAATCTGTTGTGACCAGTGCTGCGTTTTAAAGTATAACTGTCATTTTTTATTTTTTTGGGGGGAGTATTGGATTGTGGTGATTAATATCTCCTTGGTGGCCCTATTTCAACTTTTCACTGTGTATTCAATTACCCCTTAATTCCACAGTTTTGTTCCCTGTACTGCCTACTTTTACCTCTGCTTAAAATAGTGTTGCTAGGCATGGTCCGTCTATGTGTTTTAGGACGGAGGACGCAGAAGCACGCAGCCTGCAAGGTCAGATTACAGACAGCCAGGGACTGTAAGTAAATGATTAAAGCCAGGTCCTCCCCAGCAGCTGATAACAGTGCCTGGGCTGTGTGCACTTCTCCCTGTCCCTGCACTTGGCAGACGCTCCCTCACTCAGCAGAGCTGGAGAATGCAGAGTTGAAGCAGCGCAGAGCAGGGAAGTGAGATCTGCCGTCTGTCCAGTGTATAAATGAAAGCAACATGTGGTAAGAGGACCCCTTTGTGCTGCAGGAGATTAACCCTTTAGGGGGAGGGCTCTGGTTACTGACACTTTTGGGCTGCTATTGTTACTGGCTAGTGAGGACAGGCGGGATTAGCCTCAGGGTGAGGGCAGTGGTGGCCATCTTAACTGAATAGTGAGATTGCAGTTTTATGCAGACTGGTTGCTAAGGGCTGAATCTTATTAAATATGGGGTAACTCAGTCTAATAGTAATTGATTCTGGAATCTCATGTTATTAGTAACTACATATATGAAAATTGAAATTGGGGTCTAAGTGTGACAGTTATCCTTTAACCCAATTCCTTACAGAATCCAGATTCTGTAAGGAATTTAATCCAAGTCTAATCCAAATTAGACTTCCTAAAAATTCCAGTTTCGAAAGGCTGCACAATAGGGGTACAAATTTGCAACATTTAGCATTCTTACATGACTCACTCCAACTTTGAAAAGTGGGTGGGAAGGTGGATGTGGTTAGCTTTTAAGTTAATTAGTTTCACTCCAGATTTATCGCTGCAAAGTCACAAGCCGAACATCGTTGGGGCACGGAGTGAAAAAAAAAAACAAAAAAAAAATAACCTAGAGCTGAATTTCTAGACAACGTGTCCTAAACAAAGTGTTTAGGGCTAATATGTTCTAATATATAACAAAGTACAGCATTTGATAAATTTGACACAATGTACAACACTGAGGGGGAGATTTATCAAAACTGGAGTAATATAGAACTGGCTTAGTTGCCCATAGCAACCAATCAGATTCCTCCTTTCATTTTCCTCTGTAAACTGAAACATGAGATCTGATTGGTTTCTATGGGAAACTAAGCCAGTTTTCCTTTACCCCAGTTTTGATAAATCTCCTCCTAAGACACCATTAAAAATATTACCCTCATGATAAATTCCCCTGTGTGTATTTGACTGCACCCAATCATACTTAATGTGTTGATGCTATATCAGAAGCAAAAAAAGAAGGAGATCATTAGATGATGGTCCACTTTAAGAGTGAGCTAATGTGAAACGCTGTGTTTTCACCATACAAGACAGTCTGGAGTGTGACAATAAATGTGTTTTCTGGGAAAGGGCGGAAGGATAGAAAGTGCCAATTCTGACCCTACCAAACCAGGAAGATTTAAGGGGATATGACAGAAGGAGGAGAGTAAATTCCTCAACAGATTAAAGCTCCCTGAGGCTTAGAGAAACCAAAACCCAGGTGGAAAGTAATTATGGGATAAGCAGGAAAAAAAACAAAAACATTTTTTCGAATATATTTTGTGGATAATTACCATACATTAGAAGCTTTACTCCGCCAGCTCCTGGCACATCTGCTTATACAGACATAATTCTATAGAAAGAGTATCTAACAAGCCATTTACAGGTATATTCTGTAGTGCAATGTGAAGGTGTCTATACAGTTTCATCTGACTACATCACGATTGCTTTTCCTGCGGATCCGCAAAACACGGATAATACTGGCCGTGTGCGTTCCGCATTTTGCAGAGTGCACAAGGCCAGCCTTATGATAGAAATGCCTTCTCTTGTCCAAGATTGCAGACAAAAATAGGACATGCTCTATCTTTTTTGTGGGGCCAAGGAATGGAACTACGTATGCAGACAGCACGCAAGCCCGCATCTTTTGGGGCCCAACTGAAATGAATAGGTTCACACAGATTCACAATAGAAAACTGATCCATCCCCCATTGACCTTCAATGGAGTTCACAACGGATCCGTCTTGGGTATGTTACAGATAATACAACCAGATCCGTTCATAACTGATGCAGACAGTTGCATTATCAGAATGGATGCGTTTTTGCTGATCCATGCCGAATCGGGCAAAAACGCAAGTGTGAAAGTAGCCTAATGCACATGGGGTCTTCTAACTCACTCACGATGGCAGAAGTCAGGGGAGGGGATGGATCAGACACGTGGGCTTCCAACATGCCTGATCATTTTGTTCTGAAGGGACATAAGTTGGAGCCAAAAGGAGTCTGGCAGCAGCTTACTGCCCACTCCATACTGAGAACACTGGCTCGGGGAGGGTCAGTAGGACTAGCTGAACAAACGTTCGCTATCTAAAGTGGACGCCAAACACTAGGTTTGATGTCTTTTTCCTGTGCATGATAGAGTAGCCAGCACTGATCACGTTAAACATGAGGGAAGGAGGCAGTCAGTCAAACACTGAGAAGTGCTGCTAGGAACACCATAGGGGCAATGTTATAACTTACTCTCTTTGCCACTTTCTGCCTCACAGAGTTAATCAACGTAGATGTGAGAACCAAGTCAATGACCCCATTACAAATTGGTGAGAGGTTAGGAGTTTTAAAGAAATAAAAAGCAGCTGGGCCCTACATCTCCCTGGGTTGTATAGTGGGTGATCCACCACAGAAAGGAAACAGACCTTAGCCTACTGGGATGAATATCAATAAGATGTTCTAGCCATCAAGGTGGTTTTCATTAGATTAAAGACCATTTCTTGAAGAGGGTGTCATTTTAAAGTTGTTGAAAGTGTGATCTTCCATGCTCAGCGACACTATGAACTGTGGCCATCACATTTATACACAGCAGGTCTAGAGTATTTTAGGTGAAAGCCTAGGGTCATGACCTGCGACATTCTGTAGGAACTGCTCTCTGCTTACAACTGCTAAATATTTTGGGGCTGGTTAATCTCCAAGATGAGGAGAGGAGGGTGTTTCGCGCTAGAACTTGCTCAGTTAATAAAACAAAACCTTGGAATTTCCTCTCCGGCATTAGAGGAAAACAAAGGAGCAGAGGCACATGTATATCAATGGGCTGTACACCTTATACAAAGTCCAGTGGAACATGTAGCTGAGGCTAGTGCCTGTCGTCACTATTCTGTACATAGTTAATAGAGGCTCTGAAACAACTTACTCTCCGCTGCACTGAAGTATTCAGGGTTCACAGAGGCGTATAACACTCCATTGCCTAGTCGCTCATTGTACCTGCAAGGATAAAACAGGTTATGAAGCCATGCGTGACTAAAGGCCATGTCTGCCTTCACAAACAATTTTTTGAAATTATTTTAGTGCATATAAAGTGGAATATGAAGAAACTTTGTAATAGCTCTTATCCTGGAAAAGATAATGATGACCTATACTCAAGACAGCAGCACTCGCCGGTACTTGGTGAAAAAACTGTGATTTATTCACTCAAGCAGCTAGAATACAGCGACGTCTCGACCTTAGTTGGTCTTTATCAAGCAATTGCTTGATAAAGACCAACTAAGGTCGAAACGTCGCTGTATTCTAACTGCTTGAGTGAATAAATGACAGTTTTTTCACCAACTACCAGCGAATGCTGCGGATTATTGAAATTTCTGGAAGAGTTGGGACCCCCAGCCAGGATCCCCATCTGCGTGCACCATCCGGCTTGCAAGCCCCTTCACTGGTCTGTACCCAAGTGCGTGGGATGAGTAGTGCTGCCAATCTTTCAGTCTTTCTATACTCAAGACAGGTCATCATTATCACATTGGCAGGGGGGGATCTGATTCCAGGCAGCTCCACCGATCAGCTGTTTCAGGAAGCCACAGCGCTCACCGGAGCTCCAGTGCGTGCGGTGGCCTCCCGGTGGCTTATCAAGCATGGTGTGTACATAGTAGAGCGATTGTGCTTTGTAGTGCAGCTCAGCCCCATTGACTTGACATTGATGTGACTGATATACAGTGGCCTCACTGGCTTAGGAAGAGGCAGCCGTGATCACGAAGCCTCTTCTAACAGCTAATCGGCACAGGTGTCGGGCCCCATAGATCTGACATTGATAACCTATCCTGAGGATAGTGTAAAATAAAAATTGAAGAGCAGCACCCACAGACCTCACCGACCACAATTGAATGCACCAGTCCAACCACGACCGCAGATCCTCAGCAGTCCACAGATCAGCAATCACAACACGGTCACGGCAGCATCTCCGGTTCCATCTTTCTTGTACTTAAAAAAACGTTTCGAACACATTCTTTTTAAGTACACGAGATAAAGATGGAACCGGAGATGCTGCCGTGACCGTGTTGTGATTGCTATTCTGAGAATAGGTCATCAATATCTTTTCCTGGATAACCATTTTAATAAGAAAAATGTTTATGGGCGAAGTGCTTTTAAGGCTACTTTAACACTTGCGTTCAGAGCGGATCCATCTGGTGTCTGCACAGACGGATCCGCACCTATAATGAAGTTCATAACGGATCCATCTGCATTATAGTTTAGAAAAAAATTCTAAGTGTGAAAGTTGCTCGGACGGATCCGTCCAGACTTTACACTGAAAGTCAAGCAGCGTTCGGGTGTCCGCCTGCTGAGCGGAGGGGAGGACAAACAGTGCCAGACTGAAGCATTCTGAGCGGATCAGTCCACTCAGAATGCATTAGGGCAGTACGGATCCGTTCGGGGCCGCTTGTGAGAGCCTTCAAACTGAACTCACAAGTGGAGCCCCGAACGCTAGTGTGAAAGTAGCCCAAGTTGGAATTGGTTTAGTTTTCCCCTTTGATCTAGAAAATTGCACACAACACAATGCACAAGCGCATTGCCACAAATAAAATACAGGCAGGCCTGGACACATACATACTCTTCTGTGACACAAAGACGAAAGTATAACTATACACAAACACATGTAATAAAACAGAAACCCCTCCTTTCTCAACCAGTATAATCACAACATAAAAGGAAAAGAGAGGCACAAAGCAAGACAATTCACCAAACCTCATCACTGAAAGGACAGGAAACTATGGGATTACTTTGCAGGTTAGGCAGCAGAAGTGGGCATACATCAGGCAATGTGGACCTTTTGTATATGATGGGGCAGCTAGTCGGCGGACAAGGTGCAAACAGTGGACCGTTTTCAATTATTCTTAAAGCTGGATTTTCAATCGCTTGCTTACTGTTAATACCAAACAGTTTGGTTTATCCACAAAACCGCACAATGATTGATAATAAGCAAGCGACTGACAATCTAATGAATATCAGAAAACTGCACCTTGCATGGCTCATATGCGAGGTCTAGAGATTACCAAATTGATTCATCTCATCAGCCCAGGTTCTACCCTGTCAAATGGCTGTCACTGCAGCTGAAGATGCTCCCCCTGCTACTTCATTGACTGGAGCGGACATCTCAGGCAGCCCTGACAACTTGTGCTGAGTAGCAGCGCAATTGCAGAGGCTTTGCTTCATGAGCAACGACTGCTCATACGCCGCTACCTGGAAGTATAGTGGTGCATGCACAGTCCATTAGTGGAAGCATAGCATCTGAGCTGGTCAGGGCTGGCTGACAATGTCCGTCCCTGTCCATCAAGAAGGGGAAATTGTCTTGAGCTGCAGGGACATGCCCTCGCAGGTGTAGAACTCTGGATGACGAGACCGTTTTCCAAATTGAAGGGAATCATATAATACATGTAGATTTATATTTTTCTGCCTCGGATGCTAAATTGACTCGTATGTGCATATAAAACAACAAGTGAAATCATATCCTCTCCGGGGTGCATCACTAGAACAGATTCCTTAGATCTTAGAACTCACAACTCTTACCTCTTCCTTGTAACATAGCAGGCGATCAAAGAGACGATCACAAGCAAAATCACTGTGGTGACGGGTAGAATCACAGCCAGGTGCAGGAGATTGTCACTTTCAACAACTGCAGAAGAATGAGAAAATTATGTGACTAAGCCACGTTCCCATCATGTTATGAAGCAGGATGATAAGCTCCCAGACGCTTAGCGTAGCCATAGGGCTCCATACACCAAAAAACTATGCCTTTCACCTCAGCCTGGCTGATATACGTCCTTACACCTCTTCTATTTAACATTATAGAAAAGCACGTCTGACTACAATTTCTAAGCAGAATTTAAAATAAAAAGGTATACTGCGCTATATAGGGATGGTTCGCCTTGGAGTCTATGACTGACATATGCCACTGTATGTCGTAACAGAGGCTGTTAGAGCCTTCCATCAGAGGCATACATTCAACGATATGCCTTAGGACAGAGAATAGATGTTACTTAAAATCAGCTGAAATGTCCATATAATGACTGGACAAGGCCACGGTCACACAGTGCAGTCGTCTCATGCATGTTCTAAAGGGAATAAAAAACAGGTAGTGAAATATATGCTTTTTTTCCCAATCGGATTTCACTTTTTATTTTCTGCACGACTGTACAGATGGGTGGGGATCTTGCCTGAGGTGCTGTTAACAGCATTCAGAGACATGCTTGACAGCAGCCACGGAGACCATAGGAACCTGTAGACTCTAGATATTCATTGACCTGTATGGGAGGGTGCTGTGGGCATGCTCTGGGACTAGGGATGAGGGACTCTACTTCGGATGAAACATCCAAAGTCGATTCGCATAATACTTCGTTTTGAATATTGTACAGAGCGAGCGCTCTGTACAGTATTAGACTGTATTGGCTCCCATGGGCTGAGTTATTACCTCGCAAGACTTCGCGTAATAACTTCATAAATTGATTTCTACTGTAAAAGACCATTTCCCGAACTCTGGTTCGGTCCCAAGTGGTATTACTAACATAGGAGCCAATACATTCTAATATTTTACGGAGTATTCAAACAAAGTGTTATGTGAATCGACTCCGGATGTTTCATCCGAAGTCGATTTGCTCATCCCTATCTGGGGCCTGTACAAAGTTCACTGCGCAGGAAGTGGGAGGAGCTGTGACCGTCACCTATTGTGAAAGGTGGATCCTGCGTTATCCTGCCATCTGTCTGACACATTTCATTGTAATCTTCCCTGTGACGTTAAAGAGATCTCAACAAAAAGTGATCTCAACAGAAAAGCAGATATCAGGTTATTAAAGGCTCACTTAACATTTTAAACATACAAAGAGACAAGGAAAATCACCTACTTTTTTTTATTTTTATGTTTAATATAAAAACTCAACTTAAATAATATACCATTTTCTGACGACACATTCCTTTTAAGCCAAAAACCACTGTGTCCAATTAAGCAAGAGAAAAACTTTTTCTTCATTCTTTTCTATTTAGAATTCATTTCCATATCTAGTGCGGCATGCTGTGTGTTCCCAGTACTATTGACGTGTTCCTGTTGCTGTGGACATGGTTCCTGTTGCTGTGGATTTTAAAGGGATTGTCTCACCAAGCGAGTGTGAGCCATCCTCGGGCCTTCCAGTGTGCCCTTTCATGCTGGATGTGGGCGTTTGAATAACAAGTTTAATCATCCAATAAGAAGCAGGCCCTGAATCATGTAACCCAACCCCCCCATGTACGTGCGCGCTCCCGACAAGGCACCCTTTCAGCCAGTACTATATAGCATCCTTGGCTGACTGGAACAGATGGTGACACCCCTTTACACATTTTACTGTGCCCCGGCTGCTCCCCTCTCCTCAGTGCTGGCAGAAGAGATGCAGTAAATCCACTGTGCCGCGGCCACTCTGCTATTTCTGTCTGCCCCCATTCATTCCTATGGGAGCGTCGAAAATAGCAGAGCACGCCACTCGGCTATTTCAGTTGGCGCCATACAAGTGGTTGGAGGTCGGCCGCGCATGCGCCCTCTTTCACTGCTGGCTCCAGAGCTAGTGAGCATGGTAGCTATGCGTGCTGACTCTCGACAGATTCCAAACACAAAGAACGTAGCACAGTGCCTGCACGGCCACGCTGTTAGCGATCCAGCAGTGTCCGGTTCCCCTTGGAATCAAGCAAGGGACGCATTACAGAAAATAGAAGGTATTTACAAAAATGATCATAGCAATGTTATTGCTATATTTAACACTAATGGTTTTTGCGAGAAAATCCGTTTAAGGGAAGAGAGAATTGCTTGTTGCGTTAGTGCTTGTGGAACAGATATGGTTTTTGGCAGATGAAGACGTAAAAGTAGTGACAACCAATACACAGACCGTCTGTATGAAATATGGTGACCTGCTCTATTGTATATGATGTGTAGTGTAGGAATAAAATATTCAGGCGTTTAATAACCCCTGCAAGCTGCCTTTACATGCAGCAAATATCAGGGCTGTATGGGGCTGAATAATCATTAGGATCGTTAGTCCCCATACAGATTCATTTATATATTTTTTTGTCAGCAGCACATCACAGTTTATACACTGGGCTGTCGACAAACAAGGATTTCATGCGCCACATAAAAGAAGCGATCACCTGTTGAACGAGCGTTTGCACACTTGTCATGTGATCAGTTGTATATTTACACAGAGCAATTATAAGAAAAAAAAAAGTGTTCATATGAACAGACATCCATCCCAATCCTCAAGAAAAAACATGCACAGCAGATCTGTTCACTGCAAACATGCTCTTACCTCTCTCCTTCACATAGAAAGACACCATCTCCGTCCAGGAACCATTTCCAGAGAGCGATATGGCTCGCACTTGCACAGTATAGTTGCCTGGGTTTAGTCTGGTAAGTTTGGCACCTCCCATCTTATAGTAGTCTTGTCTGGAGACACATTCACTGCTGAGAAGCTGCAGAAGAGACACAAGAGTGTGATTATTCCAGGCCCCTTTACAAGGGCAGATTATAGGGTATGAACACTTGTTCCTGATAATTGCCCTGTGTAAGGCCCCCTTCAGACGAGAGTGTCACGCTCCAGACTCGCAGCGCAGCAACGGTTATGAACTTACAGCACTGCCGGGGTAGCATAGCATTATACTGATTCATAATGCTATGTAACTTTTACAGTTCTGGAATGTATTGAATAACACTGACAACATTATGTCAGTGTTAGCCAATACATTTCAGACCTCTAAGGGTTACATGGCATCATAAATTAATATAATGCTACGTGACCCCGGCAGTGCTGGGAGGTCAGGACGGGTGCTGCCCTGCGAGTCCGGATCGTGACACTTGCTCATCTGAAAGGAGCCTTAAGGTGTCATTGATTACCCAATGAATGTGCACTCATCGGGTGAAAACATCATCGATGTGGTACCAAAAAATGTCACAGAAAGGGGCCATAAAGAGGTTGTCATGTTAAAACTCAGGCAGTAGCTGCAAATGTGATAAAATAATAAAAGGAGGAAGTGATAGCACTTTTCTTTCCTGATGCTTCTTGCACTGTGCTCCGGTTCTCCAAGCGACTGTGTGCACACCACGTAATTGCTGCAGTCAATCACTGGCCTCAACAATGGCGTCCCATATACTGCTGAGGCCAATTATTGGTAGCATGGTGACTTGTGTGCATGAAACGTCACTGACACAGCCAAAAAGATGACATCAGAGGTGCAGGACCAAAGCACAACATGGAAGCTGCAGGGGAGAAAGTTGCCAAGTATGGCTACTTTTGTTATTTTATCACATTTACAGCTGCTGCCTGAGTTTTTATTTAACTCTGACAACCCCTTTACGGGTCCCTTAACATGGGCAGATTTCCACCTGATAATGAGTGCTGATCAATGATACAGCATGTCGCATGCAAATATCGTTTACATGTGGAAGTCATCAGAAATAAGGGGAAAATGGTAATACGATTGTTTGCCTACAGTTTTCCTTTGTCACCAGCACATGCTGGCAAACTCAATTTTTTGGTGCTGCATGAAAGGTGCAATCACCTGGGAAATGGAAGATCAGTGACATGTTTACATGGGGCAATGATCAGGATCAGAATCATTTCCAATCGTTGGCCCACGTAAAATGCCCCTTAAAGACTTCAAAGACTAAATCATTTTCATATATTTCCTTAATTCAGGACTACAGACAGATTAAAAAAACACAACGGTAATTTGACCCACCAGACCAAGTATCACATAAATCAGCTTACACGACATTAAAGAAAAACTGTGATATAAAAGATGCACAGCAGATTTATCCAAAATTGGTTAGTCATGCTAGTCACAGGATAAGACCCCATTGCAGTCTCATTCAATCACTGATTACATGCTACATGGCTACAGGACGAAGCAGTAGAGGGCCCTGGAGAAAATGACTTCACCTCAGGCTGGGAGGTCTCCGATGACCTTCCTTGGTCTAGCACTTTAATTATATGCATCTTACCTCCCCCTGCTGCTTGTAATCAATCTCATACATCAGGATGAGTCCATTGGGATGAGGGGGCTCAGGCCACTTCAGGACAATGGCATTATCATCGGATTCCTCAACGATGACGGGTCCAGGTATGTTATCCGCACCAACTAAAAAAACAAAAAGCAAAATAAGTGAGTGTCCTTGGCAAATAGTTACCTTGACTTTCATGAATACTTTCACATTTGTCATTTTCTGCATTATTGTGGGGGAAAATAGAGACTATAACAAATGATGTGATATTTTATAAAATAACTCCAATCTTGTTCAACCCAAGTTTGGATCAGCAGGATCACTAGTCAGGGCAATACTGAAGTCTTGCTTTAGCAACTGAATCATTTGTGTCATTACCAGGGATTACATGGATAGGGACCCACATGGCAGCAGTCAAAAACCATGGCCACACATGCCAAACTGTGCCCAATGCATGTGCGCATGGTTTGCTGCCGCCACTGTGTCTCTCTCCTTCGTGTAATTATAAAACGACCAGTTATTTATCAGTATGATCAGAATTTAGCTGTAATGAAGGTTTATGAGCAGTCAGGAATTCAGAGATCATGGCTACATCAGGGCAGTAACCTCCTGGCTTAGTGTGAAACTGAAAGGAAGATACTCTGCAGATTAGGCTTAATCTTAACCCTGTAGGGCAAACATTTTTTAAAGATTTTTTTGTAAAGACCTACTGAAATTTTTTTAATCAAAATATAAATAAAAATAAAATTCCCCTGAAAGGGTCCATGGCCTTTAAGGCAAAAGGAATCTGTCACCAGCAACCTCCCTATCCAACTGTTTGCATAGTCACATTGCAGTGAATCACCTGATTAAAAAGCACCTGTAACCTCTCCTAACATGTTAGCTTTAGTAAACACTTACATTCCCCATGCAATACCAATTCCAGGGGATCTATTCTTATGACTATGTTGTACCATTCCTGTATTATTCCTGCTGGAAGCTTACAAATAAATTGCCAGTAGTCTGCAGTAAAGGTACTGTTGGGTGTTACCAGAAGCGGACGTATCGCACTATGTCCAGTCAGTGCTGCTAGTGTCAGACTGTGCATGGACACCCCCTCCAAACTGGTAACACCCCTCTGTACCTTTACTGCAAGCAGCTGACAATTCAGTTATAAAACTTCTAGTAGAAATAAGAGAGGAATAGCAGAACAGTTATAAGAACAGATTCTCCAGAATTGTTACTACATGGGGATGCAAGTAGTTACTACAACAGACATGTCAGGAGAAGTGATATGCTCTCATTAAAGCACTGCTCATCTTTTGTCGATAATCTGAGGCTCCATTCCAGAGTCATACTTTTATCTAATTTGCAGATTAGGCATTTGGTGTAACAAGGGCGTCACCATTGCTCTCATTGCACCCAAGCTCCACTTCTTTCTGTGGTCAGGCCCTCCCTGGCTGCTTTCATTGACAGGGCCATCGAGGAAGGGGCTGGCCACAGAAAAAAGTGGAGCTTGGGTGCAATGAGAGCAATCCCTCACTGCACCAAACGGCTAATTTGCATATTAGAAAAAAGTCTCATAACTATACTCAGATCAAAAACTGTGAAACAAAGCTATGTGTCTATGAATAATGAGATTGCTGGTGACAGATTCCTTTATGTGCAAATTACAAATGGTGGTGGGGGTTCTTAAGCTTTATTGGTGCAAATATAAAATACAAAACAAAATAAAGAACATTAAAGAAAAAATTATATATATATTTTAGTGTGAATAGCATTCTACCTTCACTGGCTGAATAATAATATTTCCAAAGAACTAACCTGCGGGCATGGTTCTGGCAAACACAAAGTTGGAAGCGCTGCAACCAAGTCTTTCTGCCTCGTGGTTACAGCTGTGGATATCGATCCGGTACAGAGTAAATGGCATCAGATTTGAGATAACAGTTCTCTGGTATTTATGGTCCACCTTTGTCTCAAAAAACAGATACTCCATCTCGTTCGGTTCAGAGTCTGACGTGTTCAAGAGGTCTTGTGTAGTGCCATTTCTGGTGAAGTCAGGCAGTGTTGCATTGCCAACAGCGAACACGTCACGTCGTCTGCGATCAGGCCTGGCAAGGGGAACAAAGGATAAAAGAAGGGTAAGGAAGGAAGAGGGTCTGCTTCAAAAGAGATCATCCATGGCCAATAACTGTACTCCAGCTCATAGCAGCTACTCGAGAAAAACATGCTCCAGAAAACGCAGAAAGGGCGAACCTTTTCAAATACGTAATGCACTTGTTTTACAGTTTTTATATCAGAACAATAAATCCATTACTGGTCTGAATCATTCAGTACGCTAGGTGAGGCCTTGTCTACTTCTAGTCTCCGAGATTTGGGAGTGATGATTCGATTATGCAAGCAATGCAACAAAAGAAAGAAAACCTTACCGCAGACCATTCGCACTACTCTGAATAGGTAGGACTGTTTTACATTGACTTGCTGTCCCCTGCACCGACATGAAGAGCAGTGAGACTTTCCCTACATTTGTATGGAGAAAGACCAGCAGTAAGGAAACAGTGTGAGGGGGAGATTTACTAAGAAAAGCATTATACACGCCAATCTTTAATTGTCCTGCACAGGCGTCAGATGTGCCACAATTAAAAAAATAAACAAAAAAGGGGAGGGGGGGGGGGGGGGGGGGGGATGGTAAACTTGCATCAAAATTTGCTGCACAGAAAAAGCCCAGTCAGATATATGGAGCAGATTTTCAGTAAAAAATGTACAGGTGTGAACAGTCACTAACAGCATGACGGTCTCCAGTCTTAACACACTAAGCCAGGGCAAGTGAGTTGGATGATGAGTTTGATACTTCCAGACATATCAGGGACATGAGCACTGTGTGTGTACATCAGGTATACGGAGGAGAAGAGCCCCCAGTCAGATGTGCTCCAGCCCGCTCCTCCACCGCTTAGAAAAGAGGGCAAATGAGGATCACTTGTCTACTTACATTCACTTCCTCTGCTCTGCGATAACAATTTTGCTTTCTAAATCCGCAGGCAAGCCAAGGCAGGATGAATTCATGACATGCACCACACACATTCATCATGCTGCTGTGTCTTCTGCACTCCTCAAATAGACAGGACGACCAAGGACCCCTCCCAGAAATGGGGCAGGAAATGTGATCAGGTACTCGCAGAGACTGTGTCGAGTGATGAATTAACTTCTGTCTACACTTTAGAAAGGTCCACTCACTGCTTTCAAACACCACGCATCCAGCTGCCACTAACATGCCGGATTTTAAGGGTCAATCTGAACATAACAAGGGATCATGTTCAAAGCATTCAGCCATTGTGACTGGATATTCGAAGGAATTTACTCCACCTTAAGAATGGTTAGAGAAAAGCTTGTGTGTACTCGGACCACATACTTTGAAGATGCAAATGCTTAGTGAAAATCAATTATTGGTTCGGCATTGGAAATCGCACTGGGCCGGTCACTCAAGGTGTAACTTTCCAATGTAGTTTCTGTATCAATTCCTTACTGTACTCAAGATCTCTGCTTGCAATCAGTCAATAGGAGCCTTGACTGGTTACTTTCAGGGGATAGAAATCTGTCCTGGTCATGTGACAATCACACAGATTCCAGCGCAGTAAAGACGATAGCAGCCATTCCTCTCGTAACACCAAGAACAAATGGACGCTCTGCCCAGCAGTGTGCATGTGTGTGGCGATGGCCTTTGTTAGGAACATCCGTCAGTAGGAAGAGTTTGAACACCTTAGGGATCAGACAGGAGGATCTGGATGCATATTGCCTGCATGATACTCGTTGCCAACAAAAAAAAAAAAGGCACTCATAGGGTAAATAAGTACAGATATGTTCCTGAGGGGGGTATGTTAGTCGTGCCCACCTATTTGTTGTGCAAGACGGGCACAACTCCAGTAAGTGCTTGGGGTAAATTGGCAGGCGGTCGGTGCAGCCGATGCAATCTTAAACTCCAGGGTGGGTGCCAGCACACCGCTGGAGTGAGGGAGTGCAGCTGAAGAACAAGGCATGGACTGATTTGGTTCCATTGGCAAAAATTAACAACCTGAAGAATGTGGCTGAAAATATTTTTATTGGCGTCTATGCTGCATGTGGCTCACGCCCACCCTGCTCTGCACCAGCAGCTAGTGGCGTTCCTCTCACCTGGAGCATCGTACACAGCACACTTGATAAAAGGGGTCCAATGTACCCCAAAACACATTGTCCATGTGAATATTGCCAACAAAAATATTTTTGTCCACGTTCTCTCGGTCATGAATCTGCACCAGTGAGCTATCATCTAAAGGTGGAACCCAATCAGTCCACGCCTTGTTCTTCAAAGACACTGAAAGGGGTTATCCACATTTTTTAAAAGTTTTAATGGTCTCCCCTTCATGCGATTCAGTGATAATGTTGAAAACATTCCTACCGGAACAGTGCTGTGCTCCCAAGTGTAATTAGGTTGTTGGCACTTCCTGGATCACATGCCATACATTTGGTACGTGATCCTAACCTGGTTACAACCTGAAGTATGTTGGTTATGCCGACGCAGTCTCAGGCGCTCTGAACAGTCAGTGCACAAGGCTGACTGAGTGCCCTGGGGCAACCCGCCTTCATCAGGTTGTAACTGGGCTAGGATCACGCGCCGAAGGTACGGCATGTGGTCCAGGAAGTGCCCGCAACCTAATACACCGGGGGATGCAGCACTGGCCCAGTAGGACTCTTTTCAACATTATCACCAAATCCCATGAAGGGGGGTACCATTTAAAAAAATATATAAAAATAATAATAAATTGCAGTTAACCCCTTTAATATAGCCATATTTATACAGAGTACTATTGGGACCACAGCTGGGTGTACAATAGACTGGACGGGTTATAATTTGTGGTTTTCTTGACCCAGATTTTCTGATTCAATATAATTTATGTTACGCATTGAAAACAAATAATAGTGACAAACAGGTTAATACGAAAGGGGATGCGTTTTACCTTATAGCACAGGACGTTACATTGTTTTTTTTAACCATCCCCCCCTTTGGACAAACTTTTCTCCTCTCTGGGCTGCCTGAACTTGTCAGGTAGGATTAGACACAATCCTGCTTCACATTCCTCCTACAGCAGAATCTCGCTTCTCCATCCTCTTGCGAAAGCCGATTTTAGGCCATCGTGGCTTGTGTGTGTAGTTTTTTTTAGGCCCATAGAGCTCAGTGTGTACTGTTAAAATCTTCTACAATATACCTAGTTGGAAGGGCCACTCTATTACTACTCAATGGGAGGCTTCTGTTAAAAACACACCATCACAATATTCACACAAAAAAAAAAAAAAATATAGGTTTCTTTTTTTATATTTTGGATTTGCAAATTATCTGTTATATGTGGTCAAAACTCCCTTTTGGGTAAGTGGTTCTAAAGAATAGCTGTCACCTCCCCCGACATAGCTGCTTTACATCTAACTGTATTACCCGTAATTTAACAGCTCTGCAGCATCTTTTCTGAAAACTCTGCACATTGTTGTCCCTCTGTTATCCCTTCTACAAATGTATAAGCAAACTGATAACTGGGGGTTACACACTTGGATACTCTCCAATCAGTGCTTACAGTTCCAGACGGTGTAGAGACACACCATCGACAAGGGGGATGGTAGCACCCACCAGATGGTCCAGAATTGTTACTTCATGGGGCAGACATGCCAGGAGAGGAGATAGGTGTGCTTTAACTGGTAGCGCAGTAGGTAAAAAAAAAAAAAAACTCACATTGAGACAGCATTTATGCCTTAGTTGATAAGGGATCGACACCCCAATCAATCGGCTGTTTTAGACAGCCACTGGCGCTGGAGACTATACAGTGTTTGGAAGGCATCACTTAAACGGGAGCTGAAGTTCTCCGGCACAGCCACTTGGTGGTGCAGGGTTTTGGACCGCCATCAATCTGATATTGATGACCTATCCTGAGGATAGGCCACCTATATCTAAGCAGCGGATAGGCCACCTATATCTAAGTAGCGGAAAATCCCCTTTAACTACAACAACTTTCTGAGCTGGACAAAACATGCAAGGATTTCTTCGTCTCTGTATTCAAATATCAGAAATGTCTGTTCACAGACAGAAAGCAGAGATCTTGAAGATGGTGAAGATTAGCACAAGGAAATTAGAATATATAGAAGGTGCTCTGTTAAAAGAGGTTTCCCTGAGAACCCAGTAAAAATAAAATATAAATGGTGTTGTATAACAGGCAACTCAACCATACAGAACTGAACCGATGTAAGACGTAATAAACAAGATCTAATAAAGGAATGTATATGACAATTACCAATTAATTGTATTACAATCACCTATTGATTATATCAAATAGTGTATAAATTCATCCATAAAATTGCAATAAAAAATTGTAGAATTTATTAAGATATTATATGCTAATATAAATATATACAAAAAGTATTAAAAAAAAATCTGAAAAAATATATATAAAAGTATATACAAAATAATGTGATTTAATCAATGGATAGTCCTGTTGTAATTTTAATTTAGTTAGTTATGACCATTTAGGAAATGGATATATCCATAATTGCATTGATCAGAAAAGGAAGAAAGGAAAAATGTTCAGGTGATTTGTGAAAAATTGAAAAAGTATAATAAAAGTATAAAAATATGAAAAAGTAAAAAAATAAGTCCAGTGATTGTGAAAAAAATATAATAGTTGAGGTTAAAAGAATAAACATATTCGTGATATATGGGTGTAGTTATAGTGAAAATTGATAGGGTCTCCGCAATGATAGTAGTGGTAGTAGATGGTGCCTCTAAATTTCCTTTACATTTAGAAGTTTGTATCCAATGTAGTTATAGTATTAATATTTTGTATCAAATATAGCCTGGCTGGTAATCAATCAGGGTGAGATTCCTACAATCCCCGACTAAAGTTACCCGACGCTCCCCGCAGCCTGTAATCCAGGAATAAAGAGCACGTAGGACGCCAACCACAGGAACAAGCGCTTACACGCTGCTGCATGGACACAGCCGGGAGGAAAGCTACATCAAAGCCGGCAGTACGGTAAACCAGCTACATCCTAACCAACATAAATATCTTTTTACCTTCCATTTGATACAAAATATTAATACTATAACTACATTGGATACAAACTTCTAAATGTAAAGGAAATTTAGAGGCACAATCCACTACTATCATTGACCCTATCAATTTTCACTATAACTACACCCATATATTCCGAATAGGTTTATATTCTTTTAACCTCAACTATTATATTTTTTCACATTCACTGGACTTATTTTTTACTTTTTTATATTTTTATTATACTTTTTTAATTTTTACACAAATCACCGGAACATTTTTCCTTCTCTGATCAATTGCATTATGGATATATCCATTTCCTACATGGACATAACTAAATTAAAATTACAACAGAACTACCCATTGATTAATCCACATTATTTTGTATATACTTTTATATACAATTTTTCCGATTTTTTATACTTTTTGTAAATATTTATATTAGAATATAATAAAACGAATATGAATAAATTCTACAATTTTAAATTTCAATTTTATGAATGAATTTATACACCATTTGATATAATCAATAGGCGATTGTAACACAATTAATTAGTTATTGTGATATACATTCATTTATTAGATCTTGTTTATTATGTCTTACATTGGTGCAGTTCTGGATGGTTAAGTTGTCTGTTATACAACACCATTTATATTGTGCACAAGAAAATGCTGTTTCATTATAAATATTGGGATACTTCACTAGAATACATTCTGTGGATGAGTGTTTTTGTTGCATTTACAGATCACATAGAAGCAAACAAAAAATTATAATTTTAAAATTCCCTGACAAATGTATTTGAGCACAGTGAACATTAAAGGGGCTGACCCCTAACAGGGCTTATGGACATCAACAGGGGGGGTTTTCCAATGAGTCAGAACAAACGCTCTCTAACCAGTAGCGCCCGACTCTGACAGACGCCGCCCTTCCACATACACATGTAGAGATCCACATCTTTAATGGTAAATGATGTTTAAATTACTTTTTCAATGACTTTTGTGATGTGATATCATGGGTGCCCATCTATTCTAATCGCCGTGTCTATGCATTTCACCTGTAGTAGCCAATGCAGGGTACATGAGCAGCTGCTGGCAACTTCCCCTGGAAAAGTCAGCAGTTTTGTGAAGGTTTAGAGAAATTGCGTCCTCACGTTGAAGGGATTGTCTGCGATGAGACAGCCCCTTTAATATTTTATAGTCGAGATGTATGAAGGTGAAATTTCATCTGACAGCCTAAGGGAATTACCGTGGCACAAAGATGGAGTTGTGCAGGAAGTTCTCAAACACCTTCCTGTACTCTGCTTCATCCTTTTCAGCTTTCTTCTCCGCCTCAGTTTTAGGACAAGCGCAGCAAGTTCCCTTTTCTGGTCCATCTCCCGATTCTTGCTTCGTTAGCTCATTTTCTTCCTCCATGTCAATGGTGCCATTAGCATATTTTCGATTAGGGACTTTATCTGAAATGGAGAAACAAGTCAAAACCAATAAAATAGTGAAGGCACTACTTGGATCCTCACTGCAGTGCCCTTCCAAATCACATAACATTGTAGAAAAACAAGGCAATAACCCAAAACAATTGGCAAAAAAACATTTAAATGACTTTTTCTAAGGATTTCAATGGCTTTTGTGATGTGATATCATAAAACAAGTCATACTCTAGGACATTTAAGTACACATTGCGTCTTATGGACATGTTCAGACGTCGCATATAACCAGCAGATTCTCAGTCAGAGAAGTAAAGCAAAATGAGATTTTACAAGACCTCACACGCTGCGTACAAAATCTGCAGATACAGTCCTGCCCATATTTATTCATACCCCTGGCAAATTTTGACTTTTATTCAACCAGCAAGTAATTTTTTGACCGGAAAATGACATAGGTGTCTCCCAAAAGATAATAAGACAATGTACAAGAGGCATTATTGTGGGAAAAAACATTTCTCAGCTTTTTATTTACATTTGAGTAAAAAGTGTCCAGTCCAAAATTATTCATACCCTTCACAAACTGTCACAGTCTGTGGGAAAATCAAAAGTCCTATACTATTCCAGTCCAAGCTGTTCTAAAGCATCCTAATAAGGCTCCATTCACATTTTGCGTCAAAAAATTACTTGCTGGTTGAATAAAAGTAATTATATGGGCAGCACTGTATCATCTCCAGTGTGGGATTTAAATCTGCAGCATAAATTGACATTTCTGCTGCGGATTTCACTCATTGCAATGCAGAGGAATAAATCGGTGACAAACACACAGCAGTTATGTGAACTGAATCCACACCAATTGCTGATGCGAAATTCTAGCAATATGCTACGGATTGTGGAAATACCCTAAAAATGACAAGGAGAAATTCAGAACAAATAAACCTGCCCTTTGGAGAGCAGGGATCCACCGACCCCAATTCTCTATTGAAGTGTATAAGATCAGAGCTTTGAATAGACATACCATAAACCGGAATACTTCTTTAACTCAAGGCATATTCAGCTTATAAGGGGTTATCCAAGAGTAATTGAGATCTCCCAGAGTGGCCGACCCGTGGTGGTGATCATACTTGCCAGGTCCCTGTCACTCCAGAACTGCTAGGAAATTAGCTTCTGACCAAAGGGGGTGAGGGGTTGAATGACTGCTGCAGCCAATCACAGGACACGGCGGTGACCTGGTCCACTTGCTAAACGACAACTGGTAACATGATGCATGTCACGTGTGCCGCCCCGCCCCAAGTTTTGGATAAAAAAAAAAAAAAAACATCAAGCCTGGAAATATTCTTCATCCACGTTAAAGACTTTAACCTGGAGTCACATGGCAACCCTCATAAGGCAAAACTATATAATAAAGGATATTTTAATGTGTATCTATAATTTCACATTCAATGCTCATAACGTAAGCTGTAAACTTTTATAGGATCTGTACTAAAAGTGTATATGTATAGATACAATCAGTAATATGACCCAAAACCAGCACCACGGGACCACAGACATGTATGAGGAGAAGCACCTTTAGAGCAGTAGTTGTCTTGGTACAGGTAACTGTCCTGAGGCTGCTGCTGCCAGCGCACAATGTAATAGGAGAGGTTGCCATTTGGCAAAGAGGGAGGCTTCCACCTCACAATCAGCTGAAAGGATGAATTCGAGGCAGAGATGACATCCAGAGGAATGGAGGGCACTAAAAGAAAAATAGGCGCATTAGTGGATACAGACAACAGCACGGTGGACCAAAACAGCAGCTAGCTGGTGCACGCTTCTCAAAGGCTTGATCAAAGTCTCAAAGTCTACATAGACAACTAAAAAAAAAAAAAAACTACAAATTGTGCTGAATTTCATTTACCCCGAAAAAATAAAGACTCGTGAATTGTACAAATATAAAAAAAATAAAAATACTGCGCAAAACTTAGTACCTGAAGCATCTGTACGTATGTAAACAATTTTGCTCTTGGCTCCATGAATCTGATGGTCCTCCACCATGGTCAAAGTAAGGGCTTTTACAAAGATTGCATAGGAAGTCCAGGGCTTCAGGCCCTGCAGAAGAATGCCTGGGTTCTGATCATTTTTCTCTGGCAGGTCCACATCCACCATGTTCCAACTGTTGGACCCACATGCGTCCTGACCGTCATATTCAGTCACATTAGGAACAGGGCTGTCATTAGAAAAGGAGAACGCCAAATACCATGAGTAATTTCCTTTTTACCTTCCTGTCTAAGGGCTCATTCACACAACTCAATGATCACCATGCCCGTGCAAAAATGCATGGGAACCGGCTGTGTGAACCCCATATTGCGGTGCGGGCCCACTGACTTGCATGGGTCCGCGATCTGCAAAATACGGCAAAAGACAGGACATGTTCATCTTTTGCTGTGCGGAGGCACCGATCCGCTTCGTGGTGCTTCTGTGGGCTTCTGAGCCATGCCTCTGTCCTGCAAAAGATAAGATATATCCTATCTTTTTGTGGATCGCGGACCCGTTCAAGTCAATAGAGTGCACCACGGAGTGCACATGTCCAGTGCCCGTATATTGCGGACGGGCACAGAGCCATTACGGTTGTGTGAATGGTACCTAACCTGTATGTTCATGATGGTCATGTTACCACAGATCCTTTTTTTTTGTCATCCGCAAATTGTGGATCCGCAAAACACGGAAGCCGCCCGTGTGAAGGAAAGGAACAGGCGGCCCATTGTAAAAAATGCCTATTCTTGTCTGCAAAACGGACAAGAATAGGACATGTTATATTTTTTGGGCGGGGCCACGGAACGGAGCAACAGATGCGGACAGCACAGGGAGTGCTGTTCGCATCTTTTGCAGCCACAATGAAGTGAATGGGCCCGCACCAGAGCCGCAAAAACTGCGGCTCGGATGCGGAGCAGAACAACGGTCGTGAGGCCTAACCCTGTGTCTATAAATACTGCTTGCTCTAGCTGCTGCACAATATCAGTATTTCTATCATTTTTCACTGCTTATACATCAAATGTACGGTTTATTCTAGCAGAATGATCCAGCTGCAGACCATTGCCTGCAGTTTGTATGAGGAAAATGTTAAACTTTAGCTACCAGTTTGACAACTGAAGGTTCCAGAACTTACGCTTCTTTATAGTAGACAGTGAAGCTGATGAGGTCTCTATAATCCTTGGGCTTGTAACGCTCCCACGTCAAGAGTATTCTGTTCTTACTTGTGCTGTTGGAGATGAATTTCAGAGTGACGGTCGCACCTGGCGAAAAAAGAAAAAAAGATGCACGTGGAATTAATATATACAGTCATGTATTTAGAATAACATGACTAAACCATTATCTATGTAGAACTATGCCTAAGATTGCTGCACAGGCAGAGCACCTTACATATGGGTATGGCTGTGCCTGGTACTGGGGCTCAGACCTATTTACTTGAGGATAGGCCGTCAGGGATGAAGGCCTGGAGATCACTGTAAAATCAGCAGATGATTCCCTGTATGTACACACAGAAACACATGAATCATCATAACCATGCTGTTGTCCATAGCTTTGCATATAAACCTCAAACTAAAGTCATATGTTACATCAAATCTCATAATTGAAAGGCAATTCTGAGGAAGTTGAAATCTATTCACTGAAGGACAGCAGAGATGCCCTCACGGATCACCAATGTAGAGTTCCGGGTACAACGTCATAATCATCATAACCAAACATGACCCCATAAGGAAATATGATTAAAATTAAAGTGTACCTATCATTTCAATGTTTTTTTCTTAATTCAGTAGCTTACGGTAGTTTTAAATCCTCTATACATGTCCTCACTTTTGCAGTTGCTACGGTCGTCTTACTCACAAACATTGAGGACGTCTTCTGTTGTCAGGTATAATCCGTAGACTGACTCACTGCATATGTCTACGGATTGCTTCCTGTTGGTTAAGCAATGTGCGCTCCCGCACTGTCCGAAGAGCGCTCTCATTAGCCAGCTTCCCCCTTGCTGGTGATGAGTTGCAGCAGAGAGATATGGGAAGTGAGGGCAACGTCAGAAGAGCGCTGCGTATGGGCAACGGCTACACTACAGTACCGCCCCCCTTAGAGCAGAAACGTAGATATTGTGAAGACAGAGTAACGGAAACTCTGAATTGAGACATGTCCAAAAAAAGGGGTTTGAAATGCATGGGATCTAAATGAATAGGAAGAAAAGAATGAACATCGTAGAAAGTAGTGTATAGAGGCATGTTTGCTAAATGATAGGTACACTTTAAAGGGGGGGTTGTCTACCTTTTTCTTACTGATGATCTATCCTTTGGATGGATCATCAGCATCTGATGGGCCAGGGTCCAACACCCAGGAGCCCACTGATCAGCTGTTTGAGAAGGCAGCAGCACTCGCAGTAGTGCCACAGCCTTCTTGCCGTTTCCTGCAGGCCAGTGACGTCATGACTATGTCACGTAGTCTGGGCGCAGCTCAGCCCCATTCACTTCAAAGGGGCTGAGCTGCACCTAGGCCATGTGACCAATGAACGTGAGGTCATTACGACCTATGCAAAGCTACTGTGAGCGCTGGAGCCTTCTCAAACAGCTGATCGGTGGGGGTCCTGGTGCAAGTGTCTCGGAAAACTCCTTTATTTATTAAGCGTTTACTGTAGGGACGTAGTTAAAATAATAATAAAATTATAACTCACCATCCCAGCCACTTCAAATCCAGTGCAACCACTCATCCCATTCTGCAGCAGTGAGCCTACATACATTTTTCTGTATACTGCTGCAGCCCGAGTCGTGTATGGCATGTATTGAAGAGTGGGTCACTGTCACAATTTGTTTACCTCCATTCATACAGATATACAATTATTGTGTACACTCCTCCTCCACCAAGGTTTTTGTATTGAACTGGTGGTAAACGTTAATTACCCAGGTACAGCCCTGGTTTTACCTGCTGGTCTAGTATACTTTATGCATGACACATGGTACTTACAGGGAGCCATATCTCCATTATTTCTGCGATTTATATCCAGTTGGTTCTGCCTTCCTATGGTTCCAGTTGCATTTTCCATTTCGTAGATCTCTTTTAAACATAGCCTGGGGTTAAATGCAAAGTACATCTTGCCTTGTTTGATGGTGAGGTTGTGCTTGGACCAGTCCCACAGTTGCTGAAGATTGTTGTTGTCCAGAACATAAAATGAGTAAAACCTATGTAACAAAGGGTGAGAAACTTTGTAAGAACAAAGAAAACCATGTATGCTGAACAGCTGCAGAGATATTTGTGGTTTGATTCACATGAAAATGACCATGATGGAGCATCAGGGGGTGGGGCTGAATTCTTGAAGCACTGCTTTTGTAACACCCCCTGGGCTCTGCATACTCCCTTCTCCCCTTGATTGACAGGGCTAAACATCAGCATGCTGAGAGCATAGCTGTCCTTGCATGTTTTCTATGCTTAGAAAGGTAATATAAATATAACTGGTTTATTCACAGGCACAATATATGATTGTAAAGAAACCAGTAATATTCATTAGCTTTCTAAGTATAGAAAACCACTCCTCTCAATATCAAAAGTCTGTCAGCTTGGACGTAATTAGTTAGCTTTGCTTGTAGATGCGCCCCAGGTTCAAATCCCAGAACAGACTTATTATTTTTCTACCTCATTTAACCTATGATAAAAGGCTATAGCATTATTGTAGTGAGAATAGACGTTTTCTATACTTAGAAAGATAATATATATTATTGATATCTTTATAATCATATATTGTGTCTGTGCATAAACCAGCAATATGTGCTAGTGCACTAAGGACAGGCCCAAGCACCACTGTGCACCATTGCACCTCTACCTCCCTCTAACATTCTCCTCTATGTCCTTCTTGACAAACAGGGGTAGGTGAGATGAATATGCAGGAACATCGCCCTGTTAAAAAAGAGGGAGGGACTGGCAGACAAAGCAGGAGGAGCAAGGGCTTGGGCTCACCTTCCGTGGATTTAATGCTCATTTGCTTATGGACTAACAGTACTTTTTCTCCAGAATGAAGCGACCTAAGTGAAAGGTATAAATACATTCAGCTGAGGCAGCCCTACAAGGCATTGGGCCTGGTGTAATGGATTGTGAGCATCAGTTACACGCATTTGGCATCCATTTGGGCTATTTCCATTTGAGATCCGTTATTTTAGACAGAAAAAAAAGCCCTGCATCCCATTCGTTATTTTTGTGTTCTTCTAATGGATCAGGAAAAATAAATGGTGACGTGAACTTGCCCTAAGACTTTCCGCACAATTCCTGAAAAATGAGTTGCATATGATATTGAAAGATTCAATGTAACAATTTCACTTGAATGGGAGCGAAGCTGCTGTACGTGGCACGGCCTGCAGTGCAAATGCGTTAAATCCCTTTTTTATTAATAGTTTCCCCAAATGATACTGATCAGTGTATCTCGCTGCTGCAACGCTGTAAAGGAACCCAAAAGCAAGTGCTCAATTCTAATGAAGTGCCCCCAAAGGAAAACCATTAACCAAAGCTCTGACTGAGAACAATGTATTGGCCATGCTCTGAAATGCTAAACTTCACCCTAAGCATCTGTGGAGTTCCCACATGTTGTACCCCTATGATCATATAAAACTGATGGGAATGGCTCTTTAAAGGTGTTGTCCCATCTGAGACAATGGGGGCATTTCGCTAGAATATGCCCCCATTGTCTAATAGGAGCGGAGGGTGCACTGTGCATGCACAGCCGCCCTCTATTCATTTCTAAAGGGCCGCAGAAAAAAGCCAAGCCCTGTCTCGGCTATTTCTGTCGGGCCTATAGAAGTGAATGGGAGTGATGGCTGGTCATTTGCAGTGCTCTCGCATTCACTTATAGAGCTCTTGGTGGTGGCCAGACCGAAGGCCTCCAGCCACCATTTTGGGCCACCTCGTTATCAATATAGGTGTGGGTCTCTTTAGGGAATGGTAGTCCTTTAATAACAGGGAAGATGAAAAACTACCAAATGTGCTAATGTACACATTCTATACACAAAACCTGTAACCTGAAAACATTCTGCGTATCTCTGTAATCTGTCCTGGTTCCCCTTTCTCTCTTCAGCTGAAATGGTCAGAGTCAGGAGAGCTGGGAAGACCGAGTTTGTCTTGGCTGAAGGAAGTGTGAGAACGCTTTCATGAAAGCTCCAAGTTCCGATTAGTTATACTTTTTAACCTGTGTGAACGTGCTGTATACTCTAAAAACACAGCTGGTGCACCAGACCTACAACTACTCCCCCAACACACATATCTGATGACTGAGGAGCAATGTCATCATCACCGGGAAGCCGGCTGACATCATCAATAGTACTGTGCCCGGGGAAGAGGGGATTCGAGTTTCACTAATTAAATGTTATTTGTCGCAGAATGCTAAGTTATCATATACTTTCTGTATCAAATTCCTTATTTCAAAACCTCTGCTTGCTGAGACCCCCCCCCCCCCCCCCAACACATGCATGCTGGGCTCAGCTGAATATGGGGGAGTAAGCTACTGTCAGAGTCATTGTTATAGAGATGATTGGAGCATCAGCACACGTGATAACGCTGCTCTATATAAATAGGGGAGCACAACCCCCTGGATCAGACACTTACGCTCTTATCCGCATCATTTTAATAGGACAAGCCTTTTAAAGTGGCACAATATTTTCAGTAAACTTTGGATTTGCCATAGGGACATATCAAAAGTTTCGATCGGGGGGGTGTCTGAGCACTGAAACCCCCCACAATCTCTAGAACAAGGGGGGGGGGGGGAGCACTTGCTTAGTGCTCTCTCTGCCCTTGCTCCACAAGTTGGGCCCATAGACTTTCTATTGAGTCTGTCTCGCTTCTTGATCTGCAGCGAGATGAGACAACTCACAGCGATCACTTCTTTGCCCTTGTTCTAGAGATCGGTCAAGGTCTCGGCCCTCAGACCCTCACGATCTAGACTTTTGATATGTCCCTATGTAATATCAAAAGTATACTGAAAGTACAGGGCCACTTTAAGTCTGGAATTTTAACAAAAAAAAAAAAACCCACATAGAACCTGTAACAAATCGGATCCAAATGTAAGCAGCAATTACACAAGGTATTTTAGGAACAGCTGAATTTAAAAATTCCTCATAAGTTAAAAGCAGTCTTAAAAAAAATAAAAAAATAAATGAAGAAGATGCCGGGAATTCACAGCACTTGAAATATCACCCAGGCAGGTCACAGACTGCAGGAGACACAGATTTCCTAGAGCCTAAAAAAATATGCCATACCCCTCGCACAGGAGCCCCTGCGTCTCATGCCCGACTCTTTGTGGGAGAGAACAGGTTTCTTCTGTGTGTCAGAGTGAAAGGATAAAGTAGAAAACCAGTAGAATACGTCCAAACACTGGCATTCCAGGGCTCCAAAAACGAAGCAGAGATTCACCTATTCCTGGCACGCGGGGCCCAGGAAGGTTTCGCTGTGTTAACCTCTTTCAGACTGTTTGGAAGAAGTGCACTAAACGCTGCAAATTAAAGGGGCACTCACCCATCCGTCTGGTTCTCTCCATTGATGTAGCGCAGGCTTTTCAGGAAAGATAGCGACACCAATGCATGGGAGTGGCGGATTTTCACATATCCGGTCACAGTCTCGATCAGGCCGAGGAAATTCTCCAGCTCTGCAGCAATATTTTCTAAATCAAACATACAGACAAACTTTAAGAAACCATGCGCATATCTTCACATAAATGTTAAAGGAAACCTGTCACCATGATTTTGCGCATAGAGCTGGGCACATGGGCTGCTAGATGGCCACTAGCACATCTGCAGTACCCAGGTCCCATAGCTCTCTGCGCTTTTATTGTGTTAAAAAACTGTTTTGATTGATATGCAAATTACCTGATATGAGTCAAGCGGAAAGGAGCCCAGCACCGCCCCGCGTCCTCCGAATCTCCTCCTTGCTGGCTGACGTCACAGAGCTGGAGCGCCGAAATCTCGCGATGCACGAGCTAGCGCATGCGCAGTGTCGGCATCATGTTCATTCCCTGTACTGGCATCAGCACAGGGAACAAACTATGCATGCGCTAGCTCGCGCATCGCAAGATTTCGGCGCTCCAGCTCTGTGACGTCAGCCAGCAAGGAGGAGATTCGGAGGACGCGGGGCAGTGCTGGGCTCCTTTCCGCTTGACTCATCTCCGGCTACAGGACTCATATCAGGTAATTTGCATATCGATCAAAACTGCTTTTTAACACAATAAAAGCGCAGAGAGCTATGGGACCTGGGTACTGCAGATGTGCTAGCGGCCATCTAGCAGCCCATGTCCCCAGCTCTATGCGCAAAATCATGGTGACAGGTTCCCTTTAAAAATTAATCAAACCTGAAACTAAAAAGCGACCTACATCTTAGGCCTCGTTCACACCTTGGTGAATCATGGACGTGCACTTTCCATGTTCTCCACTGGATTCAGACAATAACTGAACCAAACAGACCGCACTGACTATAATGGGGTCCGTTCAGCGGTTCATTCTTTTAGCAGAATCGAAGTCCTGCATACATTTTGTGTCCGCTCTTTTTGGCGGAATCTGCAATGTTGGAACTGAGCAGAGCCTCTGGGGCAGCGGTGAACATGACCTTACCTGTTGAGTTTTGAAAGGACATTCCCTGTTCCACTATTGGCCAACTAGGTAGACTTGCTGTTCACAAGCCTGGGAACGCAGGGTGACAACACGTATGGTAGATGTACACAGATGTACTACAAATTGCAGCGCAATAAATTCATCGCTATTCCTTCGATACACATACATGCTGGGCTCGGCTGAGCGTGAATGTGCTCTCCATGCAGGAGAGAGGACCAGGCTGCTTTCACCAGCTTATGTCCTGTGAAAATAAGGAGCTATTCACACGACCGCAAATCACAGATCCACAAAATACGGATGTGGTCGGTGCACTTTTTGAGGGCCCTGTTGTAAAAATAGCTATTCTTTGTCCACAAAAATGTTGTGGGATTCTGGCACAGACATACGGATAGCACATGTGCTATCGACATATTTTGTGGCCCTATAGAAATGAATGATCAGCATAAAAAAGTAGACTTGGACTGAAAATGTAGTCGTGTGAATGGCCCCTAAGGGAACAGGCTTGTTGAAATCCAACAAGCCTTCTCCTTCTATGCCCCCAACATCTGCCTTCGGAGGCAAATCAGGAAAGCACCATTCACATCAGATGGGTGGCTGAACCCACAGATTTCAGCAGGACCATCCAACCCTCTAATGTGTATCCCTACCTTAAAGGGAATCTCTCACCAGCTTATGCTGACCCGTCTGACGGCTGGATGAACTGGTGACAGAAACCCTGAGCAAAACATTGTGTCATTTATTTGTCATTTTGACAAAATCAGTATCAGCAGCTCCAACGTAAGGGAACCATTTTAAGAACTCTCTGGGTCCTGGGAACGAGCAGCGATACAAACATACAGCAGGAATACTCTCTCCTAAGAGTTCATTTGTTCATCTGGGCACAGGTTTTAGCTCCGTAAAATCAGAATATCCGGCTAACATGCTGTAAAATGAGTGTGGGATTCATCGTGTGCCAGACCAGTGTCAGAGAACTGACAGGTACGCACTGGAGTGGGATGCTCTTAGGCTCCCATTCATAACTTCATGTATCCGCCTGGGTTTCCAAAAATACTCCACAGGGGTGCCAGTAACAAGTCCGGAGCTTTCAGCAACCTCTCTCTTGGCACAACCAGCACTACTGGTTACAGTCTCGTATTGCACGAGTTATCAGAGCTTCCACGTGAATGCTACATCTGCTCCTACTACATCTTTATCCTCACGCCGACCTAGCTGCGGGAACTGAACGACGAGATCCACGCGGCCAAGTAACAGTCTGTTTCCCAGCCTGTTTCCCAGCCAAAAGGTAACTGGTTAAATGAGGTGCGATAAAGGTGCAGGAACAAGGCCGCCTTTGTTTTATAGGCTATTAGCAATGTCCAACAAATAGAAAACATCTGCTGGCAATGCCTGTCTGTACTGCTGGAAGGGAGTGGAAGCAAGGCCTATACCAGGGATCTGCAACCTTCGCCACTCCAGATGCTGTGAAACTACAACTCCCAGCATGCACGCTTACTTGGCTGTTCTTGTAACTACCATAGAAGTAAAAAGGTGGACTCTGGGAGTTGTAGTTTCAGAAGAGTTGGTGTGCTGGAGGTTGCGGATCCTCGCCCTATACAAAGTATGAAGCTGACCCAAAGAGCTTACAATCAAAGGAGGCCAATGAGCGACATTAGGATGTAGCATACATAGTCTGTTGAATGGAAGCAGGGTGAGGAACTGGAAGATGTCCTAAGATTATTCACAGCAGAGGGAGAGGGGGTTGCTATATCTGCATGGCGTAGCAGGAGGAGATTATCTTGCTGACATTGAGCTGGCTCACGGGCCTCGGGAGCAGCTGTGCCGGGGAGGGCACCAGGACACGATCCAAAGTCATCACTGGACACGAGTGGTTTCCGCAGGTGTCAGATCCTACTGCTTTGTTATTCTGTGTGGTGCGGCCAGGACGTTCCTGCTGCCATCTGGGACGGGACCCTGTAACCACATATATACAGACACCAAACAACTACACTGCTCTCCATGGGGTGACAGGACGCAGGGCCCAGAGAACACCCCCATCCTCACCAAAGACAAAAAGGAGACAACTCAACTACTAGCAATTGTGAACACACTCAAAGCAACAGTAAACTAGTATCTAGGAGGACAGACAACACCGTTTTCTAATAGGTACCGCATTTTTCGCCCCATAAGACGCACTTTTTCCTCCCCAAAAATGGGAGGAAAATGCCCCTGCGTCTTATGAGGCGAATGCTGACCAGTTTAACATCGCTGGCTGCGATGTACGAACGAGAGGGGGAGGAGCTGGTGGCCGGCAATAGCGGCGGGGCGGTGCAGTCACTGTACTATAGCCCCGCCCCGCCGCTCCAGTGCTGCGCAAATATAAAATGTATTATTCAATTAAAAGTTATTAAACATGCCCCCCTCACTCCTAATAGTACCGTATATCCTAATTGCTTCTGTATAATGCAGGCAGGCCGGGCGGGCGGCAGCGCAACTCCCTGAGGTCTGTGGATGGGACATATATAACAGTGCCAGCCACAGATACCCCCCCTGTAACAGTGTCCGTCATCCACAGATCCCCCCCCCCCCATAAGTGTCCGTCATCCACAGACCCCCCCCATAAGTGTCCGTCATCCACAGACCCCCCCATAAGTGTCCGTCATCCACAGACCCCCCCCATAAGTGTCCGTCATCCACAGACCCCCCCCCATAGCATCCAAGATCCCCCCCCCCCCATAAGTGTCCGTCATCCACAGACCCCCCCCCATAAGTGTCCGTCATCCACAGACCCCCCCATAAGTGTCCGTCATCCACAGACCCCCCCCATAAGTGTCCGTCATCCACAGACCCCCCCCATAAGTGTCCGTCATCCACAGACCCCCCCCCATAAGTGTCAGTCATCCACAGACCCCCCCCCATAAGTGTCCGTCATCCACAGACCCCCCCCCATAAGTGTCCGTCATCCACAGACCCCCCCCCATAAGTGTCCGTCATCCACAGACCCCCCCCCATAAGTGTCCGTCATCCACAGACCCCCCCCCATAAGTGTCCGTCATCCACAGATCCCCCCCCCATAACAGTGTCAGTCATCCACAGACCCCCCCATAAGTGTCCGTCATCCACAGACCCCCCCATAAGTGTCCGTCATCCACAGACCCCCCCCCCATAAGTGTCCGTCATCCACAGACCCCCCCCCCATAAGTGTCCGTCATCCACAGACCCCCCCCCCCATAAGTGTCCGTCATCCACAGATCCCCCCATAAGTGTCCGTCATCCACAGATCCCCCCATAAGTGTCCGTCATCCACAGATCCTTCCCCCCCATAACAGTGTCAGTCATCCACAGACCCCCCCCCCATAAGTGTCCGTCATCCACAGACCCCCCCCATAACAGTGTCAGTCATCCACAGATCCCCCCCCATAAGTGTCAGTCATCCACAGACCCCCCCCATAAGTGTCCGTCATCCACAGATCCCCCCATAAGTGTCCGTCATCCACAGATCCCCCCATAAGTGTCCGTCATCCACAGATCCCCCCATAAGTGTCCGTCATCCACAGATCCCCCCATAAGTGTCCGTCATCCACAGATCCCCCCATAAGTGTCCGTCATCCACAGATCCCCCCCATAACACTGTTAGTCATACACAGATCCCCCCCATAACAGTGTCCGTCATACAGAGATCCCCCCATAACAGTGTCCGTCATAAACAGATCCCCCTATAACAGTGTCCGTCATCCACAGACCACCATTAGTTCCAAACCCACCAAAAGCACACCTTTTGGTTAAAAATATATTTTTTCTTATTTTCCTCGCCAAAAACCTAGGTGCGTTTTATGGGCCAGTGCGTCTTATAGGGCGAAAAATACGGTCACTTTTTTAACTTCTTACTTATTATTATTACTTTTTAGAAATGCTAATTTCACTAAAATCAAGAGTCAAAGCGCCAAATGGCGCCACGAACGTTGGGATACTCACGGCCCTTGCGGATGTTGAGCAGCAGGTTTCCTTTCAGCACGGTGCACCCTTCCAACATCTGCGCTGATGTGACAGAGTCAATGGTTTTCTCCCCAGAGTCACAGATTTTTGGACAGAGCCCATCACAGGGACTGCAGAACACACTGGTGGAGGAAAGAAGAAAACCGATAAATCCACTAATCTCTGGAAACCATCATGTAAAGGTTCCACAAGTCAGAGCGTTTTCTTTTTTACACAGCATATGGTATAACTTTATCCTATGGGGCAATACATTGACGTCAATACCCAGACATGTATAGGTCACATATACCGTATAGGTTTTACTACTTTGCAGAATAAAAGCATTTTTATAGGGATTTTTTTTCTCTTTACTGTACGATCACCTTTTTTTTTTTTTTTTTTTGCAGGACGAATTATATTTGTCTGGTACCATCTTGGGGCGCACATAAATAAGCGATTGGTAATTATTACGTTTTTAGGAGCAACTACAATTAGAAGAAAAAGCAGCAAGAACACCCTTGCTTTTTGAGGGGAGGGTTAGAGAGTTCAGTATTTAAAAAAATATATTATTTCAACCTTTCACTACGTGGGATTTTTAATGGGACATTAATTTTTTTTATTTATTTTTTTGTTCTACTTTAATCTTTATGGGACCCGACTATGATCTCTTAAATAATTGACTGCAATACTTGGGAATTGTAGTGTATTACTGCCCTACTGCCTGTCAGGGCCTAACGGCAAGTACCCACTTTAATAGACCCCTGGCTGCAAAGACAACCCATCGGCACTCTGTGATTGCTTTGCGGGGGTCCAGATTGTGTAAAAGATGGTGCCCCTTCCTCTGTTCCACTACTTAGATGCCTTCACAGCCAACTTTAAACAAGTCCATTGCAGGAGGGTGTCAGCTGTACGCTACATTTGTGACCTGATACAGATGGTGCCAACACAGCTCTTAAAGGGCATCTGTCAGCAGATGTGCACCTATGACACTGGCTGACCTGTTACATGTGCGCTTGGCAGCTGAAGGCATCTGTGTTTGTTCATATGTGCCCGCATTGCTGAGAAAAATGCTGCAAATGAGCCAGTCGGGGAACTGCATGGACACTTGTGAGCGGGTGTTGTAATGTTTGTTATCTAGTAGATTTTTATGTTTCTAAACAAGCAGTTACCCAAACAAACAGATTTCTGCAGTTTTTTTCTATTTACCGGGCTTTGAGCCGTTTGATGATCCAATGGCTTTATGTAAATAAACTTTTTTCATAGGTCAGTGACAAGTTCTGTAGCTTTTTAATAGACCTTGGGTGGGATTTATTAACAACTGTGAGGCAGTTTTTTGGCATTTAAAAGTCACAAATTGTACAAAAACATGAAAAGTAGCAAATTGCACAAAGTATTCACTTTTTAAGAGGATCCAGCTGGAAGGAGAAGTCTAGGCTCTCCCTCCGGTCTCAGTGAGACTGTGTCCAGTCAGAAGCTATGGTACAGCGTGGTCACATGAGAAGTCCCAGTTCTGGAGAGATGGTCCTGCTTCGGGAAGCTGTGAGATTGAGATATTCACAGCAGGGAGAAACCTGCCCCACCAAAGAGAAGAAGTGGCTAACCATACCTCTGTGGCTAGTCACTTCAGACATGTGTGGCACCAGAAATCTCAGGGGACATTACTCCAGAATGGGGGCACATGTTCATAACAGAAGGTATGCCGGGGGCGTGGCTAGCCACAGACCTGAATGGCTGCACACTAAGGCACCTTTCAGACGAGCAAGTTTTCCACGCGGGTGCAATGCGCATAGCACCCGCACTGAATCCTGACCCATTGATTTCAATGGGTCTATGTACATCAGTTCTGCATTGCGTGAAAAACGCAGCATGTTCTATATTCTGTGTTTCTCACGCAGCCCTGGCCCCATAGAAGTGAATGGGGCTGCGTGAAAAACGCATTGCATCCGCAAGCAAGTGCAGATGCAGTGCATTTTTCACTGATGGTTGCTAGGAGATCTTGTTTGTAAACCTTCAGTTTTTTATCACACGGATCAAAAACGCATTGTACTCGTGCAGAAGAAAAAAACTTAACAACTGAACAAAATCGCAGACAAAACTGCCTGAACTTGCTTGCAAAATGGTGCAAGTTTCACTGAATGCATCCTGAACGTATCCGGAGCCAATCCGTCACACTTGTGTGAAAGAGGCCTAAGAGAGCTCCAGTTGCACCTCAGCTTCTAGACAGCTTATCCCCTTCATTCCACCTCAATTTGCGGATTATTAAACTGGGAACACGCCACATGATGACCAGGGGGAAGAGGGCGCACACTGCGCAAAGTAAACAAGACTTACTTCGACAAAGATCGAGAGCACAAGGCGCAGCGACAGAAGAAGGCGCAAACTCGCCTACTACGCCGCCAGTGCCTCCGTCTCCTACAAAACCAACTGAGCCTGAACAGGAGCGCAGGAAAGAAAAACAACAAGCCCCATATACCAGGTCTCCGTCCTCCACAGATAGTGGATCTAGATATTCTCTGCTAACCTGTAGGTTAGAGACCGGAGTGACAGACAAAGAAGCGCCATCTTCTCCTACAGACAGTCCCGCCAAACAGCGGTTCAGAGTGGACGTACAGAGCTCCAACAAGAAGGTAAACCCAGCACACGGGGCCCAGTCTTCTCCACCTCCAGATGCCATTACAAATACCTTTGCCTCAATTCCGACCTCAGATAAACCAGCGTCTAGCTCCCTCATTAAAAACCTGTTGCTAGCGTTCAGCAAGTCCATACATCAGGACATCACAAAGCTATATACTCCTCTCCAAGCCAAGCTCCAGGATATATCTGGTAAAGCCAACCACATAGAGCATAAAATGGGAGAATTAGCAAATTCCCACAATTAGCTTATTGACTCCCACTGTGATTTAACTGAAGAGGTCGAGCTACTGAGAGCCAAAGTTACTGACCTGTAGGATCGGTCACGGAGAAACAACAAAGTTTAGGGGCATTGTAGAGGACGTCCCCTCTTCAGGACTGTTCTCATTCATACAATCTCTCCTAACGCAGCTTCTACCAAATTGTGACCCCAAGAAATAGTGATTGACCTAGAGATGTGCTAGCACATGTTCATTTTCTTCACATCAAAGAACAAGCAATGGCGGCTGCTAGGTCCCAGAGAGAACTGCCGACTCCATACCAACAAGATAAGCTGTACGCGGATCTCTGAGCCCCTACTCTCCGCCTGAGAAAACAGCTACTACCTATCACTTCTGCATTGAGAAATAACACCATTGCATATCGCTGGTGGATTCCCTGTGAAATCACTGATAAAACACAATGGAAAATTCCACAGCATTACTTCTGTCACAGAAGGAATACGCCTGCTTCAAGAATGGGGCATTTCCACCCCCAACATCCAACGTCCACCCTCCCAGGGTCAAGAAAAGCAGAAGCACATGGATACAGAGTGGCAAGTGGTGTCCAGATCAAGCTCAAAGATTGAATGAAGGGTTCTAAATACCTTCAACTTTGAGGTGTCAAGTTGCTGCTACCTGACAGACTTCCTACGTTAGGTTGTTACCCCCACAAAAAGTGCAACCAGCTGTTGCGGTTGAATGTTAGATTCCTAATCTGTTCCTCCCTTAAGATAAGAGGGATTTACTGCATTTTTATGTCGGTTTTTCAACTTTGTGTTTTCTTTACCTTTTCATCTTTTTTCAGGTACATCCGCCGCCCAAATATATCCTACCATGAGATGAAATGTCTTTTTGGTATCTGTGCGCAGGGCTGTCGTCCCCATGGATCTTCCAGTAGAGGTACCTGCCTCACTCATCAGCATACTACCGTATTCCTACACCATGCCGCTTAAAAACTCACATCCCTGAAGGTCAAGGGACTGAACAGCCCACTTTAAGCGGTCACTGATGTGGAAGGAGGCTCTAGCTCAAAAAGCTGACATTTTCTGCGCATTGGAGACTCATCTTTTGACCTCTGTTGATCACAGAATGTACCACCACAAATTTCCATGTCTTTCAGGCCCACTTTGCAAAAAACAAAAGGGGCGTATTGCTAGCCATCAGAGATACAGTAGCTTTCAATCAGCAGGAGGTCATAACTAATTCAGGAGGCAGGTACATCATACTTGCAGGTGCCATCAATAACGTCCAACATACTATAATGCTCCACACAGGCGCCAACTGTCCTTTTTCAACAAACTAATAAACAAGATTGATAAACATAAAAAGGGGACACTTGGTGATCTGTGGGGATTTCAATGGGGTACACGGCTATCATTGGGACACTAGCTCCCCTTCTACTTGGAGGTCTCATTCACTAGCAAAAACATTTTGTAAATATGACATGTATGACATTTGGAGAATCCTTCACAAATCCAAAAAGGATTACACAGTCTTGTCATCTAGACATAAAATATATTCGCGTTTAGAACTTTTCCTGGTCTCTAGATCCCTTTTGCCAAGCTTGGTTTCTGCATCCGTAGACACCATCACATGGTTAGACCATGCCACTATCACTTTAACCCGATCAGAAAAATTCAAGTCTAGTGCAACCCCTCAATGGAGAAATAATGACCATCTCATGTCCCACGAAGTATACTGAGCAGAGCTTACTAGAGCACTACAGGAATACTTCACTTTAAATGCATGAATAACCCAGCAACACTGTGGAATGCTCACATTAGAGGCATTGTTATCAAGATAGGAAGCCGCTTCAAAAGAGAAAAAAGGATTCACAGAGATCATGTCTGAGATAAGACTCATTGAGTCTCTCAATAAAAAAGATTTCCCCTACATTAACTGACAAGCTTCGATTGTTACGAACCCAACTAAATGAATGCCTACTACTCGCCTATGAAAAACACATGCGTTCCTTAAGGGTTCATTGCTACTCACAAGATAATAAAGCCAGTAAACTTCTTTCTCACAGATTGAAAACTAGAATGTACAAAACTAAAATTCCTTTTCTGTTAAAAGACCACTCAGATACAAAAATATACGACCCCTAAGGCATAGGCAATACATTTTGAGAATACTCCTCCATCCTCCTCCATATATAATCTAGCTACATCTCTTGACCCATCACTATCCCAACGAGATAGTTTTTAGAATCTCTATGCCTGCCCGCCTTTCTGAGAATCATTTAAATCTCCTAGAAGACGCCTTCTCTACTGAAGAAATTCAGACCACCATAAAGTCACTTCCACCCCGTAAGGCCCCAGGCCCTGATGGCCTGTCCACCCAGTACTATAAAACTTAAATGAGGAAGTAACTCTCTCATGAATGCAACACATTAGAAGATGCTGGTATACACTGTTCTCTCCCTAAAGAAATGTTATCTGCCACGAAAGGGATCCTTCCAAAACCAGGAAAAGATCCCGTTTCTCACCAAGACTTCCACCCTATATCTCTGTTAAATACTGACACTAAACTTTATGCTAAACTTCTGTCTAACAGACAAACCTCTATCATTCCACACTTGACACACGACGGATGCTAAACATTTTAGATTTCATAGATAAGAAACAAATCCCTACAGCCTTGGTTGCTTTGGATGCAGAAAAGGCCTTTGATCGAGTCAACTGGTCCTTTGCTTTTTCAGCGTTAACTAAGATGGGCTTCAGCACGAATACCATCTCTGCGATCAAGGCGTTCTATTCTAGGCCTACTGCCCGGGTTTTTGTCAATGGCACCATGTCTGAGGAGTTCGACATTACGAACGGAACACTATCCCCAGTAATTTTCATACTTACCCTAGAACCGGAGATTAGACAATGCCAGAATATTCTAGGCGTAGACATAGGTGTTAGAGATCATTGCATATCTTTATATGCTGATGACCTCATTTTATCCTTAACCGAGCCCTCCCAATCTTTATCATCAGCATTAAAAATCATTGAAGATTTCGGCAAACTTTCCTATTATAAACTCAACTCCCAAATTCTCCCCCTACATATCTCGGAAATAGGCCAACAAAATATAATGCTTAAATTCCCTTTAGAGTGGCAAGAACACAAGATCAAATCATATGTAACCACAAAGATACGTTCTCTCTATATTACCAACTATGTCCCGCTGTTGGTGTCTTTGGATGCAGAAATGGATCATTTAACCAAGTGCGAATTTCATGGGTTGGACGGGATGCATCATATAAGATGCTTATTGTTATATGTGTTTAGAACTCTCCCGATTGCTTTACCTCGCTCCTTTTCCAGAAATCTCATTCAGCTCTAACGAGTTTTGTTTGGCAAAAGAAGAAGCCTCGCATAGCATTCAATATTTTAACAAGGGAGAGGAAGTCTGGTGGTCTGGGCCTCCCTAATGTCAAACATTATTATCTCGCGGTCTCACAACTACAACGCTGGTGGACAGGTTCCACCACATATCCTTGGGTGTCCATGGAATCTACTTCGTCTCCCTCTCATAATTTAAAAGCTTTACTTATATCTGCCCTAACCCCCTCCTTTAGAGTACCCAGAGATATTCCATATAGCATATCAGTCTCATTAGAGAACTGGAAAGATCATCATACATTAGGTTCCTTTGAAACAGGGTCAATATCGCAGTGGATTCCTCTGGAATCTTTGGAGCTGTGTCTAGATCTGAAAATATGGAGAAATAAGGGGATGACTATGACCTCTGATTTATTTAGAGAAGGCCAATAACAATCTTTTGACCAAATCCATCAGGTGTATGATATTCCCTACTGCGAATTCTATAAATATCTTCGCATTAGGCACTTATCTTCTGATGACCCGTTCAGAATAAAGGCGGACACTTAAATGTTTAGGTCCTGGGCTCAACCGACCATTGCCAAACGTTGCATTAAACCCTACTATACCTCTTTAGGGAAAAAAAGGATGGATTTATAAAATCCACTCCATTCAAATCCTGGGGATCTGAACTTGGCCAATATTGTGATAATGCCCAATGGTCACAGACCACCTCTTTCGCTACTAAAGGTTTTAAATGCGTACTTCACCATGAATCCTATATGAAAACAATCTTGCGGTGGTATTGCACTCCGGAACTTATTAGCAAAATATTCCCCGGATCTTCACCCCTCTGCTGAAGGGGCTGAGGCCATAAAGGCACACTTAGGCTACTTTCACACTGGCGTTTTGGTTTCCGTTTGTGAGATCCGTTCAGGGCTCTCACACATGGTCCAAAATGGATCAGTTTTGCCCAAATGCATTCTGAATGGAAAAGGATCCACTCAGAATGCATCAGTTTGCGGATCCGTCCCGGCGCACAATGCAAGTCAATGGGGACGGATCCGTTTTCACTGACAATAGAAAACGGATCCGTCCTCCATTGACTTTCAATGGTGTTCAAGACTGATCCATCTTGGCTATGTTAAAGATAATACAAACGGATCCGTTGTGACCGGATGCAGAGGGTTGTATTATCTGAACGGATCCGTCTGTGCAGATCCATGACAGATCCACACCAAACGCGAGTGTGAAAGTAGCCTAACGAGAAGATCCTCTACTTCAATTGAACACCCTTCCTAAAATTTAACAAGACGTGGCAGAGATGGGAAGAATACAGAGCAGACAATGTATCTGACACCCATGATAGACAAGATTCTCCTACCTGTTGCTGCCTATACCTGCACGGCCTGGCAGACGTACACCTGATCTTATGTCATTTATTCTCCTGGTTACAGTGATGTGAAGATGCTCGCTGATCTTTTTGCAACCGTGAAAGATACATGATTTAGGCTACTTTCACACCTGCATTAGGTGCGGATCCGTCTGGTATCTGCACAGACCGATCCGCATCTATAATGCAAACGCTTGCTTTTTTTTTTTTATGATAATGCAAATGGATTCGTTTTGACTTACACTGAAAGTCAATGGGAGGCGGATCCGTTTTCAATTGCACCATATTGAGTCAGTGAAAACAGATCCGTCCCCGTTGACTCACATTATAAGTCAGGACGGTTCTGTTTGGCTCTGCATCGCCAGGCGGACATCAAAACGCTGCAAGCAGCGCTTTGGTGTCCGCCTCCAGAGCAGAATGGAGGTTGAACGGAGCCAAACTGATGCATTCTGAGCGGATCCTTATCCATTCAGAATGCATTGGGGCTAAACTGATCCGTTTTGGGCCGCTTGTCAGAGCCCTGAAACGGATCTCACAAGCGGACGCAGAAACGCCAGTGTGAAAGTAGCCTTAGATATATGTCACGGCACGATGTTCTGTACCTGCTTATTTGTAAACTTGTACATTATTGGATTATAATCATATGCTAACCAAGTGAACATTGCGAACTTGTAAGATTTTAATGTAACAGGTCATCTCTGATTGAAAATCCTTGTATTACTGTGAAAACGAATGATTCAATAAGAGAAGGTATGCCATACTCTGGGAAGCATGGCCAACAAAATTATACAAATGGCTCCCTTTTTTTTTGGGTTGGTGATAGGTCCTCTTTAAAGGGCATCTGTCAGCAGGATCAACCCTAATAAACCAGCCATATAGCCTGGTAGGGCTGACCCTGCTGATTAAAACCACACCTTTCCTCCATTCCCCAATCCACTGATGCATTTAAGAGAAATTTGTGTTTTATATGCAAATTAGGGCTCAAGTGCACCAAGGTCAGGCCCTAGCCCCTTGGTGCTCCTTAGCATTGCTTCCCTGGACACTTCCCCCTCTACTTTGTTAACAGGGCCAGGCATCCAGGTGGAGGGGTTAGTGTCTTGGGAAGCAAATTAAGGAGCACAAAGTTGCTAGGCCCTGTCCCCAGTGTACTTAAAGGGGTTTTCTGAGATTTTTATACTGATGACCTATCCTCTGGGTCTGACACCCGGGACCCCCGCGGATAAGCCATTTCCAAAGGCACCGCGGCCTTCTCTCAACTTTCCGTAGACCGAGTGATGACACGCTCATCGTTAACATGGCCTAGAAGCAGCTCAGCCCCATAAAGAGAATGGGTCTGAGCTGCGAAATCAAGCACAGACGCTATACAATGTACGGCCCTGTACTTGGCAAGCTGTGAAAATGGCACTCACAGGTGCATCGGTGCCTTCTCAAAACAGCTGATCGGCGGGGGTCTTGGGTGTCAGACCCCCACCGTTCAGATACTGATGACCTATCCTGGGTATAGGAACATTAGTATAAAAATTTGCATATTTGTAAAAAGACATTTCTCATTGGTGCTGCAACGATCAGGTGAAGAAAGGTATGGTATTAATCAGCACGGTCAACCCTACCAGGCTAGCTTGATAAGCTTGATCCTGCTGACAGATGGCTTTTAATACATTTGGCACCAATCAATGGAACAACCGTATTATGGCGTAACGTAACTATAAATGTCGGCCTCTGTGCGGTCAATGAATGGACAGAAAACTGTTTTCTGCAATGGTAACCAATCTAGACAATCATGTATGACCTAAATACCAAAGCAGCGCCAATGTCTCTCCTGTCCTGAGTGCTCAGTAAAACTTCAGTGTAGGTAAAATGTATCTGCAGGGACGCCAAATGTATTCAGCTCACAAAGATGGCACCAGTTTCAGTCCAAAGGTGAGCATGTCCTCTGAAATCCATGGTAATCGGCAAATGACCCTTTGCCTTAAAGAATGTAGTAAAACACTGCAAAATTAGGTGTTAATCACTTAAAAAATGCAACTAGATTTAAATAAAAAATTATTAAAAGACACAAATTTCTGTTACCTACCTGCCATTGTTAATATACCCAGATGGGCATTCGTCTATGCATTCACCGTTATGGATGATAAAGGGGTTCGTTCCAGAATATAAGGTGTGCACATTAACACAGTCTTCTAAGGAGATACAGCGCCATCCCTCAAAGCTGTAGGTATTCTCAGGGCAGCTTGGGACACATTTGCCCTCGTAGTAGAAATGCTGGCAGGCCACGCAAGCGCTGTCGTTGTTTGGAGTGGTGCAGCTTCCTAGGCATTCGGGGTGGCAGCACTCATTCTGGTCCGAGCACGCTAGCTTCCCGCACTCGCTGGGGCACACTGCAAAACAAGAGCCAAAGAACAGATCAGAGAAGAGTCACACACGTTTTTCCCCAAAAAGTTGTAATTTTTTTTTAAATTTTTATTTTATACATTTTATATTATATTTATATTACATTTTATATTATGTGACTAAAGCAATGACCATTACGGACATCAACTTTCGTTAGACCATCTGGATCGTATATCAATATACTCTACATTAAAAACAGAAATGTGTACAATATACACAGGGGTTCTGCAGTTTGTTTAAACTGATGACCTATCCTCTGGATAGATCATCAGCATCTAATCGGCGGGGGTTCGACACCCAGAACCCCTGCCGATCAGCTGTTTGAGAAGGCAGCGGCACCCTAGCAGTGTTGCGGCCTTCTCACCGTTTACCGCAGGCCCAGTGATGTCACAACTAGTATCAACTGATCTGGGCAGGGCTAAGCTTCATTCAAATGAACAGAGCTTAGCCCCAGGCCAGTGATACTAGTCGTGACGTCACTAGGCCAGCAGTAAACAGTGAGAAGGCCCCGTCGCTCCTGGAGCGCCGCTGCCTTCTCAAAACAGCTGATCGGCGGGGGTCCCGGGGGTTGGACCCCCGCCGATCAGATGCTGATGATCTATCCAGAGGATAGATCATCAGTTTAAACAAACTTCAGAACCCCTTTAAGCCTAACCCATGTCTAGCCTATCGCTGACTTCATTATGAACTCCATCATACTACCTTAAATTCTCCAAGTCTCCTTCACTACAGTGCAGTGTAGGGCTGCAACGATTAATCGATGTAATCGATTATATTCGATAACTGGATTCGTTGTCGACGAATCCAGTTATCGAATAATCGCCGATTCGTTGCTATTCGGGCGGGCGGGCGGGCGCTGCATCTTTATTTTACCTTTTTACAATGACGCTCCCGCTCCTGTAACAGCCAGGCAGAGCGGACGGCGGCGTAACGTCACTCAATCACGTGACGCGCCTGCTCCGCCTCCTTCATTCATGAAGTGGGCGGAGCAGGCGCGTCACGTGATTGAGTGACGTTACGCCGCCGTCCGCTCTGCCTGGCTGTTACAGGAGCGGGAGCGTCATTGTAAAAAGGTAAAATAAAGATGCAAGCGCCGGGGCTGTTAGGGGGAAGGGGGGTCTGTGTATAGCACTGCTATGGGGAGGGGGGAGGATCTGTCTATAGCACTGCTATGGGGAGGAGGGGGGGTCTGTGTATGGCACTGCTATGGGAAGGGGGGTCTGTGCACTGTTATGAGGAAAGGGATCTGTGCACTGTTATGCCCATAACAGTGCACATATCCCCCTCTCCATAACTACGCCGTCCACAGATCCCCCATAATAGTGTCGTCCACAGATCCCCCATAATAGTGTCGTCCACAGATCCCCCATAAACGCCGTCCACAGATCCCCCATAATAGTGTCGTCCACAGATCCCCCATAAACGCCGTCCACAGATCCCCCCCATAAGTGCCGTCCACAGATCCCCCCCATAAGTGTCGTCCACAGATCCCCCCCATAAGTGTCGTCCACAGATCCCCCCCATAAGTGTCGTCCACAGATCCCCCATAAGTGTCGTCCACAGATCCCCCATAAGTGTCGTCCACAGATCCCCCATAAGTGTCGTCCACAGATCCCCCATAAGTGTCGTCCACAGATCCCCCATAAGTGTCGTCCACAGATCCCCCATAAGTGTCGTCCACAGATCCCCCATAAGTGTCGTCCACAGATCCCCCATAAGTGTCGTCCACAATTTGTTTTAATATGGCCTTTGAACATAATTTTTCAAGTAAGATCATATAAACCTGTTTTGTAATTTTGTCGTTTTTCCCGATTAATCGATTAATCGTAGAAATTAATCGGCAACTAATCGATTATTCAAATAATCGTTAGCTGCAGCCCTAGTGCAGTGAATGATGCAAAATATTTAAGGTGGTATGACTGGGATTCATAACAGACGCCACTAACTATAGGAGACGTTCCCAAGACAGAAGTCCTATCTGGATCTTATTTGGTGAAGAAAATGGGTTCAAGCCCTAAAAAATAGGCTGTACTAAAAGGAGGCGCTCATATTTGCATATCAAGATGCATTTTGCATCTCCAATGTAAAGCTGGTCATACACATTAAATGTGTATAGGCTGACCAACCAATGTACATGGGGGTCTTCCAACTCTCCATTGGGGGAGATAAAAATTGGGCAGATGGTTCTCAACATGGCTGATTTATTTTAATTTTTTTTTGTCTCAGGGGGTAATAAACTGATACCAGAGTCTTCAGTCAGTGGCTTACCCCCTCTTCCCGGTCAGAACACATGCATGCTTGGCCATGGCTTGTGTATGGGGATACGGTAGAGAACAAGCATAATGTGTATGACCAGCATAGGTCACAAGTTGTTTTTGACTCTTCAAACTTGTTTGCTTGTGACTTTCAATCTGACTATACTGCAAGTTTATTTCAATGGACTCATCTGCCGTAGAAGCAAATGATCAGGCATGATGAAACCCAGCATGCCCAACCACAATTGCCTCAGTGCATCTGTTGTAGAAAGACAATTGGGGTACCCATACACAAGACTGTCAATCAATCTCACCAATAACCAGAGTTATCTCCGCTTTGGGCATGGTTCACACCATGGCATTTGCTGGGCCGTTTTCAGTAGATCTGACCATCAAATGCAGAGGACCTCCGTTTATTTTCTTTATACAGAGGAGGGATGATAAAGTTGGCAGCTTAAACGCCCTGTATGAGGAAAGGCCACTGTCACACGTCTTTACCATGGCCCCTCCAGTACACTTGCATATAGTCACTAAGCAGCGGGAATGGAAAATCTACAGATTAACACAGATCTCCACATGGTTTGCGTGACCACCGAAGCACATACTTCCTGTAGGCAAAAGTAATCATACCTAATGAAGGACATATGAGACCACGGAACTGTGAGGCGCTGCTGGGCCCCCATTGTATATGTATATCGGCCAGGTGTACAGTGACCAACAGCGTACTCGGGTCTGCTGAATCCCATTCAGAAGAGCCAAGAGGCACCGGTCTTACAGCAGCAATATGGAGGTTTAGGCTGCCTGCACACCATGCCGATTATGTGATATTACTAATTTCCTGATCACTTTGCTTTTTTTCTTCCGTGCGGAAATTAACCTGCTGTGCGGATTTAGAAATCTGCAGCATGTAAATTGTTTGTGCGGACCTATTATACAGATTTAACCCTTTTCAATGAAAAAAAAAAAAATCAAATCTGCACCAAAAAACGCAAATAAAACATGAGGTTTGAGAAGGCAGTGGCACTCCAGCAGCGCCGCGGCCTTCTCACTGTTTACCGCTGGCCCAGTGACGTCACGACTAGTATCAACTGGCCTGGGCGCGGCTAAGCTCCATTCAAGTGAACAGAGCTTAGCCGCGCCCAGGCCAGTTGATACTAGTCGTGACGTCACTGGGCCTGCGGTAAACAGCGAGAAGGCCGCTGCGCTACTGCCAGTGCCACTGCCTTCTCAAACAGCTAATCGGCGGTGGTCCCGGGTGTCGGACCCCCGCCGATCAGATGCTGATGATCTATCCAGAGGACAGATCATCAGTTAAAACAAACTGTAGAACCCTTTTAAAACACAAGTTCGCTCAACACTAAACAGAACATGTCCTATTCTTGTCCGTTTTGCAGACTGCAAAACAGGCTACAGTCATTTGCTTGAGCCCTTGGACTGCAGGGACACACCCCGGGACGGGAGGCATGGGAACACTCAGCTGTCTTTATTCATAAATATTCAGGAGGAATAACTGAGGAACAGCACAATGCAGTTATACAAGAAGATGCTCCAGAACTATTAGTTTGTGGGGAAGTATTTCCTCAACAGACACGTCAGCAGAGGTGACAGGTCCTCTAAGTGAAGAGCAAGCAGCTTTTCAGAGACAAATCTATTTATTCCTCCAGGCTCAAGAGGCTGACTTGGGCATAATGGACATAAAACAAAAAGTCCTTAACCCAGGCACCATGTGCCTCCCACTGGCGTCTCGTACAGAGCAGCTTCTGTTCCACCACGTGTCTGACACGGACACATCAATGGACATACAATGCTATGTGCTAAGATTTGTACTCTAGTGTATTGTATATCCGCAATGACGTATCCACATTCAGGACAAGGTCTTGTAACATGAGGGTCATCCAAACACGACTGACCTCTCCACCACTGTCCAGTGCCGGAATCAAAAGACAATTCAGCCATCTTTCTAAAAGGCTCATTACAGTGGTCAATTATCCTTACAGTCTGCTAGTCTCTGAATGATCGGAACCCTAGATTGTCCAGTATGAAGGAAAGGACAAATGGTCAACCTGTTGGCATTGATCTCTATCCGTCATGCCACTGGAAAAATCCTCGTTACTGGTGGTTCGATCACTAATTTCAGGATTCTGGATTTCAGCGATGTTTTCCTACACATAAGACAATGTCATTATTGCTGCCCCCATGCTCCTTACTGGCTGTGAGGATTGTACTGATGGAAATGACCATCAGATTTTCCAAATCGCTTATTGGTGTTTTTTTTTTACTTTGTGGTTTAAAAGGGGGTGTCAGAGTCCTTTTTTATTGTTCCAAATTGCTGGGAACTTATCTTCCTGAGGTCCACCCGATCCAGCACTGCCGCCTTGAAGTACTCTTTTGGCTAATGCGGTGATGGCCTGTGTACCACTGCTGCCAATTCCGGGAGATGCGGGACAGAGGCACACGGAAGCACTACGGAGTGCTTCCGTGGGTTTACTGGACATGTCTCCGCACAGCAGAAAAGTAGTGCACGCACTACTTTTTTGCGGTGCGGACCGTAGAATGCGGACCCCATTCAAGTTCGCGATCTGCAGGCGGCTGCCCCGCGGTCGGTGTCCGTGCATTGCGGACAGCAATTTACTGTACGCAGCATGGGCTTGGCAAGCACGCGTTTGTGTGCATGAGCCCTAACACTCACCTTTCTCTGTGACCTGGCCTCCAGAAACATCAGTGGAGGCCCAGCTCACAGAGATCAGTGGGCGCCATGGAAAGCGGGATCGGTAAGGTGCCATGCCTCTTTCACACTGTGGCTGCAGTGGATGATTTTCCAAGGGAAACCTGGGCACATTTGTATGACGGATGCTACAGTGTAGGCTCTATAGGCAGCCATGTTAAAACGAAAAAAAACAAGAAAAACTGATACCGTGCAGTATAGAGTTTTTTTATTTTCATTGGATCTCTCCATGGAATAGCGCATGCTGCAGTGCTATTCTATGCCGGAGAAGAACAGATACCCGCCCAAAAGAAAACTTTTCTCACCACCGTCGTATGCCCCAAGTAGCAAATGGTCATGCAGAGTCTTCAAGAAAGGATCACTCTTTGCAGCAGATCTTCATTCTGGTCAATGAAGGGCAGTGCAGAGTGGAAGTCTGACCTCATTGACACCCAGCTACCCCAAGAGGGTACATGGAAAGTGGTTTTCAGCTTTACGGAATAGCAGTCATCCAAATAATGGATACCTACTATTACAACAGAGGGGCATACGAGGCTGCCATACCCAACTGGCATTCCTCATCTCCTGGAAGATCCTCGTATTACCAGGCATGACCCCACACTGCCAGCTGACTCCAGCGATGTTCTCATATAACTGGTGGATGGCCATGAGTCTCATCATCCGTGGCCTCTTGTACATATTGCCACGAAAAGATCATTATTCTAGGGAGTGTCAACCAGAATATAAAGCATCCAAGCACACTGGGATCAAACAATGCATTCATCCATGCGTCCGTGGTGTGAAGACGTAACGCCGCCCCTGTTTGTATATACCTTATAAGTGTAAAAGTCCCACTGGCCGTCTATGACTAACGAGTGAGGAATTGAGGGCACTGAATATTCTATATTTATAACTCATCTTGACTGTGCTTATGGCCTATTTCCACTCCTGCTTACTGTACACAGAGCTATTTGAGGCATTGTGCGCTGCCTGAACAGCGTGGATGGATTTCCTAACAAGGCAGGTCTGTGTCCCACAGGAACAAACATCAAGCTGTCTGGTGTGGAGAGAGAGGGCCAAAATCAGAAGGGAGAGGCCCCCTGCCCTGCGGTTTTGGCAGTTATTCTGAAAACTGGTGTTGGTTACAAGTTTTGGGCAATTACATGCCTAGCTGGCGCAAGACGTGTGTCAGTGCTCCTGACAGTGGGCAAGCTCCTGGTTGCACAGGGAGGGCACACCCCGCAGAATTTCACATCTAAAAGGTTCCCACAGAACTAAAACAACTCTGCGTTCCCAGGATATGGAATCATTGCAAACCCGGAAAAACCAATATGATTTACAAGTGACCTAAAATACAATGTCAGCATACATCATAGACACGACCGAGGGCTGATACACACAACCGTATCCGTTTTACGGTCCACAAATTGCAGATTTGCAAAACACAGATCCCAGCCATGTGCTTGCCACCATTTCTGTTCAAAGTCCTCTAGAAATGTCCTATACTTTTCCACAAAACAGACAATAGGACACGTTTCTATCTTTTGTGGCCCCATTAAAGTGAAAGGGTCTGCATCCCGCAGACCGAACATACGGTTGTGGGCATTGTGGCTTCTACAGTTTCTCCAGATTTCATATGGAAGCGATAGTGGAGTTGGAGGGAGCCACGCTGCTCCCCTTTACTAGGCAGGGGGCCTTACCGTCACGTATCATTTAGAAGGCCAATTGTCTTTAGCGGTCTGTTAGGGTTAATCATCATGGCCACAACCTGTGTGCAATAATGCGCCCATGAAGATGAACCTCACTGTGCAGGATGGAGCAACACATGGAGAGGACAAGTCCACTTTAATGGTAACTGCTCGAAATGCATCAAGATCTGGTCAACATTTCCTAAAAGGTTCTACCTGGCAAGTTAACAAAGGCAATCGGAGCCGTACAGAAATAATCGGGATGGGTGTGCCGCCTGTTAAAACAATGACTCAAGATGTTTTTAAGGCTTCATTTCATACTCTTAGGGTCATCTGAGGAAGCAGACAGGGAAACTGAGGGAGACATCAACACAAGAACGACCGAATGACGGGGAAATCAAGACTGAACAGTGATGTATTCTGCAGCCGTCCCTAGAAATGGCAGGAATTTGAGCCAAACTCTCAGTAGGTAGTGAGTTGGTCACAAGTGATCCAGGAGAATGCACAAACCATATAAGCTGCTGGGGCAAAACCGGCAAATTATGCTAGAAAGCGCTAGAAGGCTGCATTTTCTGGAGTATAGACAAACATAAAAAATAAGGAGGTGGTAATGGTCAAGTATGGTAGGCACAAGCAGATTGTGGAGGGCAGAGGAGCTAAGCTGGACCCTGCAAATCTATCTGCGCAGCAGTTATTGTAACACGTAGTCAGGGCGTTTTGATGGGAAGCTGAAGTGACTGACTTCTCATAGATTCAGCAAAGCATCCTAAAGCAATTCTTCCAGACGGGGCCGGAGTCCACTGTCTCCCCGGTTATCTGCCATAAACAATCTACACCAACTCATCTGCCAAGCCTGGAGAAACATCTCCGTGGTGGGGAGGGGGGGGGGCAGACTTCTACATTTTATAAGTTATTACGGAAACCTACCCGTGAGGTCCCCTACACACGTCTACTGAGACCACTAGAAAACACTTCATGTTGGAGAACGCCTACAGTATCGTGAGAGTTAACCTGCCGATAACACACATACAGGGGGGCTGCAGGAAATCTCACATTCAATGCATGTGCCTTGCAAGACGATTGTAGAACAGGCTATAGGTCGCAATTACAAAATGAACCCCACGTTAAATTTTCTCACTGCCAGCCATGCATAAAAAGACAGGTCGTAAAAATAGGGAATTTTTGTCCAAGGTTCATAATAAATATAGCTGCATCCCTGATGGAGTGAGGTGCTGCAGTTACTGTAACTCTCCTTTCACAGTAAAGGCTGCACATGCATTCATACGAATATACAGACATATCATATTGGTCATTTTGGGCTGTACCCGTGGCACTGTGCCACATCTCTGATCTAAATGGGTCTCACTGACATAGTATGCGATCCATGAAGTTACTGAGGTGTCTATTGTTTTGACGCTGAAGAATTGTGCTAAGCGCAGGGACTCTTCGGATGTAAATGTGAACATAGCCTTAACATGTTGCGGTGCCTTTACACGTACCAGCTGTGTGGCAATCCTTCATAAAGAGATTGTGTCATGGTATCCCTGATTCACAAGATAGGGGACAAGCGTCTAATCGACGAGGGTCTGACTGTTTGGACAGGAGAACGGAGTGTCTGTATGAATGCGGCAGGCTCCCGCTCTATGGGACGGTGGGAGATACAGCGAGTATGCGCTCCAGCAACCTGCTGCTCCATTCATACAGACATGCCGTTCTCCCAATCGCTGGGGGTTCTCCCCTATCCTGTTGATATCTTGGCACAAATGAAGAGAATGTGGCATGTTGTAATACTAAGGCCCCTTTCACACGAGAGAGTGTTCCGCACTGTGTGTAGTGAACGCATAGCACCTGCACTGAATCCTGACCCATTCATTTCAATGGGTCTGTGTACAATGTACATGAGAGTTTTTTCCCACGCATTAGTTCTGCGTTGCGTTAAAAACGCAGCGTGTTCTATATTCCTTGTTTTTCACGAAGCCCTGGCCCCATAGAAGTGAATGGGGCTTCAGTGAAAAACGCATTGTATCTGAAAGCAAGTGCGATGCGCTTTTCACTGATGGTTGCTAAGAGATGTTGTTTGTAAACCTTCAGTTTTTTTATCACATGCGTGAAAAACGCATTGCATTCACGCAGAAAAAACTGAATGTAATTGCAGACCAAATTGACTGAACTTGCTTGCAAAATGGTGCGAGTTTCACTGAACGCATCCTGAGCCAATCCGTCACGGTCGTGTGAAAGAGGCCTAAATCTGCAGCATGTACTAGAGTATTGAGCCACTGTCCATAAAGATACCATAGAAAAGGACAGTGAGTATGAAGTATGTGTCAACCATTACTCCGCAAATATCAATGAGAAGAACATTCATCCTGTGTTTGCTACCCATTTGTTTCGTACTTAAAGGGGTTGTCCTGGAAATTGATATTGATGGCCTATCCTCAGGACAGGTAATCAATATCAGATTGGCGGGAGTCTGACTCCAGTTCGATGCAACTGTGGTTTTCTGTGCGCGCCGCTTAGGCCTAGGCACAGCTCAGTCCCATTCAAGTGACTAGGTCTGAGCTGCAATACCAAGCACAGCCACTATCCAACATGTGGCGCTGCCCTTGGTAAGCTGTGAAGAGACTACTGTGCTCACTGGGGATCAGATGAGTGCTGCGGCCTCCTTATACAGCCGGGTGGGCGTGCCAGGAGTCAAACCTCCACGGATGTGATTCTGATGACTTAAAAGCCTCATGCACACGAACGTGTATCGGCCATTCCGTACATTGGGGGCCACATTCTGTGGTCCCTAATGTATGGGCACCATCCGTGCGGTTGCCACAGACTAATCCACCCACACCACAAAAAATATAGAACAGGTTTTATTTTTTTGCGGTGCGGAGACTTGGTGAGAAACCCCACGGTAGCGCTCTGTAGTGCTTCCGTGGGGTTCAGTGCCTCCATTCCGCACTACACCTTCTGGATTGGGGTCCAATTTGCAGTGGCAAAATCCGCCCCGCATGTCAATTTCTGTACAGATGTCATTACAGAATCTTTCTGCAGTGTGTGCATGGGATGGCTTTAAATTGCCGCTGCAGAAAACCGGCAGCATTCACACCACACGTATGTAAAAGGAGTTTTAGAACAGCGGATACAACTGGTTTTCGTGACAGTGTAGTTTCTGTGCTAGACCACTGCAGGTACATGTAAATCCAAGGGGTTAAATATCGTAGGGCACATGCTTAGCGTATGCAGCAAGGCGCGAGCATACATCCGCTTCCCAAGCCTCACATCTGGATGGAAGGCGGTGTACTGGAAGCGGGTTCTCATGGAAACGTTTCAAGGACTTCACAAGGTGAGAACAAAAATTCCCTTACACATCTTGTTCTCGCGAACAAAACAGCCAGATAATTCAGGGCCGCAGCAAAACAAGAGGGAGAGGGGGGCGGACGGGGACGAAAGGACAAAGCATGCAGAAAAACAACAGCGGGGATGAGAAAGGAACAATCGACATGAATGGAGTATTGTTAGTGTGTGCAGACGTGGGCATCAATGGATGAGGCTGGGAACAGCAGCTCCTGGGCACAGTGCGACACCACGTGATACGTGTTTATGAGTCTGGAGCAAAATCACATGACTGGCCGTGGATTTCTCCAGACACCAAACGTCACAGACCCCGTCTGCCACAGAAACACGCACTGCATGCATGGCACAGGAGAGCCCCGCCATTCCTCCACATCCTCTGCCTCCCATCTCACATCCCCTCAGAAGCGAATGAGGAACGTATTCATCTCTCCAGTGTGTGCAACGCTTCCTAATGTCAGACGATCCTGCATGGCAGCAAAGCGGGCAGCACTATGCCCAAAACCGGCAGGATTCAGGCTGAAGTCACACATTTATTTTCTTTTTTATTTATTTAGGATTTTAATTTTTTTATTTATGGCAACGTTACTATAAAGTCTATAGAAAATTACTAAAGTGTCACAGCATGTCTACTTTTTGTCGTGAGGGTCAGTATTTTTTTTTTATTATTATTCATAATTCTCTGGGTTTGGAATTTTTCCCCATAGAACTTGAAAAACACCCAAAAAAAAAAGCAAGCTTAAAAGTGCGCAAAAAAAAAAAAAAAGTAATTTATGCAGTTTTATTGCACATAATGCGTGCAAGGGGACATGGCAATGGCAAGGGGGCGCGAACGGCGGTGAGAAATTTATCTTTATTTACGCCAGTTTTGTGGCACAAACAAAGCCAGAAATCTACGCCAGCTCAGTTCTGCCACAGATTTCTGTTCAGGTGCACAGACTGTTGGAGGGTGCTCCTAATTTATGACACTGGTCCGCAAAAAGCAGATACACAAAATGCAGACAGCTCCTGTTTGCATTCCATATTTTTCTCATTCCCATCAACAGAAAGGGCTTTTCTCATCTGCAAAATATCAACACGAACGGGGCCATTCGCCTGTCATGGGCTGTGTCCACTGGTGAAGACCCCCATATTGAAATGCCAGGGGGGGGATTCTTCACCAGCGGAGACGGCCCTTGGCAGGTGAAGAACTATGGCTGATAAGGGCTCATGCACACAGCCATTTCCATTTTTGCAGTCTGCAAATTCCGAATGCCCTGTCCTCTGTAGAAATGTCCTATCCTTGTCCGCAAAACAGAGCAGTGTAGTGGAAAGGACATACAGATGCGGGCAGTGGTGGGACCCGCACCTATAAGACAATGGGGGACATCCTAGCGATATGCCCCCATTGTCTGTGATGAGACAACCCTTTTAAAGTAACCAGAATACTCTAAGACGTCACCCAGCATTACAAAATGACTAAGGCTACATGCACACGACTGTATGTGTTTTGTGGTCCGCAAAAAAAAAATTAAAAAAAAAAACACACACAAAAAAAATATGATGACATCCGTATATATTTTTTTTTTTTTGCCAGATCCATTGTAACAATGCCTATAACGGATATGTTCTATTTTTTTTTTTTTTTTTTTTTTTTTTGCTTGGCTACGGAACTAACATACTGATGCGGACAGCACATGGTGTGCTGTCCGCATTTTTTGCGGACCCATTAAAACGAATGGGTCTGCATCCTATCCGCATAACTAAATATAATTTATTTATTTTTTATTTAGAAAATGAAACGGACACAGAAACAAACAACGTTCGTCTGCATGTAGCCTAATAATAAACAGATAATCGGCCAGCGAGGTTAGAAAAATGCAACAAAATAAAAAGCACTTTAAAAGGGGCTGTGCAGCCAATTATTTATTGCTATCCTCAGGATAAGGAGCTATCCTCAGGATAGGTCATCAATAAGTCATCATGGGGGTCTGCCGCTCCCTGCCAATGAGAGGGGTGCAGAGTGTCAGATCTCCACCGTTGAGATACTGATTACCTATCCATCAGTAATAACACTACTGCCTGCACAACCCCTTTAAGGTTTCTTTCTATCAAATGGGTCTCCCACCAGGAAATGAGGGCGGATGAGCACACAGACAGTAGAAGGCTCTCACTTCTGCACCAAGCCCCCAAATCCCTTCTATCTGGCACACAGGTAAAAAGTGATTTTTATTATTACTGACAAAAACGCTAGGGACACATTCATCTTCATCACTCAGATCATGAGTGACAGGTGAGTGGCAGGACGCGTCCACAGACGGCGGCTGCTCCTCCACAGCTACCTATGTGGCTGGAAGAAGATCTGCATTCAAAGCTGCAAACAGCAATTCTGCTTAAAATGTAGACGGCGTAAACTCAGACTGTCTGAAACGCTGTAGGTGATCAGAATGGACGACCTAAGATACGCTGTCGTCTTTGCAATTTTAACCTGATAATGACCAGTACACTAACAGGGCTGGGTGCTGGGCTTTAGTCTGAAGGCTGTATATGTATGGCGTGGGATTAAGGCTGAAATAAACGCATGCGCGGTCCAGCGTGCACTGTATGGCTGCACCAGAAGGAAAACCGCTCGTCTGACAGCTGAAGTGCTCCTCCCTGACAACACAGTATCATCTGTCCAAGACTCTAGTCACATAAGACATTTAAAAAATATATATATATTTTCACAGGCATAAAAAAATGCCAACGAGCTGAAAGACTGCACCAAGCATACTCCTACCGTGCCGTAGGATACAGCGAAGACGCCAAAGATGTAACGATATTAAGAAAAATGGAAATGCTGAGCAGCAGATGAGCAGTGCACGCTCCGGATCCACTCTGCACTCCAGCCCACATCTTCCAGGCAGCTCCGTCACTAATAATTGATGCTCCTTCTCCTGTATCACAAGCAATATAAGATCTCTGTACCGCTGAGCACCAACCCAAGTCTAGATAGCCACATCATGATGTATACGTGCTTACAGGGAGCCAGGGTCTTTTATCTGCGGGTAGCACAAGCCGCAGGGGGCCAAGGCTGCTCCTGATCTGGATAAAACCTTTTCATTTGTACGGTCCCCACAACCACGTCATGCCCCTTACAGCCACAGAGGACCCCTCACATCCCACAGGGTCAGAAATGAGGCTGAAAAAAATGCTGCATCTTTATCGGGCCCCCCCCCCCCCCCCTTTTTATTGGAGCAGTAAGAAACCGCCAGACACCGCACAATGTTGCTTTATTCTGCTGGCGTTAAGAGTTTCCTTGCGTCTTATTTCAAATTGTAGCGTCTCCGGGTGTGGCACCCAGAAAAACTGAGCAAGCCAGCATCCTAAAAGGGGATGTTCGGAGGGCCCCAAAACCGAGCTGACATAAATAAATAAAAAAGCCATATTAACCTGCTCAAACCTCCGCCTTTCCATGCTCTTGGGGGGGTCCTTTAGTTCTGGCTCTGCAGTGATGACCACTGCAGCCCACCACCATGGTCTGAGGGTAGCCTGGTACGTTACTGCAGTGGTGGCAGAAATGAACAGCAAAAACTGCAACTAGGGAGTGTGGCAGATTTCATCTTCACCATTAGACTCCATGGAGGAGATTTATCAAAAGTATTGTAAAGGAAAACTGGCTTAGTCGCCCATAGCAACCAATCAGATGCCACCTTCCATTTTCAAAAGGAGGTCTGAAAAATGAAAGGAGGAATCTGGTTGGATGCTATGGGTGACTAAGCCAGTTTTCCTTTACACCACTTCTCCCGCCACGAGTTACCTACACAACCACAATGGACGCACTGAAGCAAATCCAGCTGACAGGGGAGACGGACGTCTGAATCCAACCCCATTTTCCCCAGGTGGTCTGAATCCAGAGATATGACCCATTTTGTATTATGCAAATTAGCCCTCTGGTGCAACACGGGTGTTGCACTTGCACTGGAGCTCCAGGTAGTTTCAGTTTTGGACCACCTACCAAAACGGGACTCAGCTGACAATATACATGTCCCATGTTAGCTGGATTTATCTATTTCAAGGTATATGGTGACAGGTGTTGTAGGCATTGACACCGCTGCAGCCAGTCGCTGCTTTGCCACTGCGTCAAACGATGCAAAGGGGTCAGGTCATCGCTGCGGTGGATGTGGACAGCGGGGACCCAGCCTGGCCAGGTAAGTAGACAGATACGGCACCAAGGGGGGGGGCCAAAGACCACGCCAACCGGATTTTAGCCGCAGTTTCACATAGAAACCATGAGACTATCAGCTACCATTGCACATATAGACAAATAAACACTGCTAAACTGTACTAAACTAAATACACCCGTGGGAAAAAATGGGTCGTAGCTAATGCAGCAGCGTGTGAACATGGTCTGACGTGGGTAAAACAGCACTATCTGACAGGACTGTCTATGGTCTCATGGAACAGGATGAGAACACTGCACAGCATAACAGTCGCGCTGGGGAACACCCCTTCTTCCGTATATGGAACAGGCATACAGAGATTACTATAATGCGACCACTGATTCACCAGGGCGAGTCCATGCACGTTAAAGGGTGGACGAGTTTCTGTAAGCTGTAGTAAAGGCATCACCACACCTGCGCCGATGCCTCACCGTGGAGGACACAAACAGATACGTGCGTATTGTGATTCGTTACTACCGTAGCCGCACGCTACTTCGCTACGGGCTATAGGCACCAGCAGCCAATAAGAAGGCGCGGCCACGCAAAAAAGGCGGGATCTCGACTGTGACCAATGAGCGCGGAGGGGGCGGGGCCGAATGATTGATCCGTTATTCAGAGCAGAAAGGAGTAAACAACCTTTTTATTATCGTGGAGGGGGCGGGGCGGAGGGATTAACCCGCTCACTGCTGGCCGAGCGCGCCTAAGCAAACCGCATCACAGGTCGCCCTATGTACGTGCCCGTCTACGGCGACTCTGGTGCGATGTAAATACTGAGAAAATGAGGCGGACTGTCGGTACAACGCAGTGCACACCGCCCCTCATGCTGCCTACTGACAACATGGGTCCACGAAACCTTTCCATTTTTAGGGTGTATCCCGCTGCTATAAAGCCATGCCCGCATCCTGCAGTGAAGGTGGCACACGTACAGCAGTATAGGGCGTGTTCACACCGTGCCCTCCCCAACTGTCTGCCTCCAATGCATGGCAAGTGGGTTCTTGTAGCCCCCTGTTCACATGTGTATGTGAGAATGAGTTGTCAGGGAGGTGCCTGCTGCTGCCGCCACCGACGGGCCTCTGCAGGCTGGACCCTAGGGGGATGTTCACACAGTGCAGATACGCTGAGGACGTGTCCACTGCTGGTCCTGTACAAAGGAGTATTCTGGTTGTTGGAAGTTATCCCCTAGCTACAGTGGTAGGACCCCCACCTATCACCAGAACGGGGGCCACGTAAATGACCGGAGCGGCCGGATAGACGTGTTCAGCCGCTCTGGTCATTTCTATGGGAGTTCAGGAGATAGTGGCGTAGAGCGCCCGCCAATCTCCGGAATTCCCATGTGGCGAGGCTGCACGCATGCCCAAAATAACCGCTTGGTTTACTTCAGGGGGTACAGGTCCAATGTGATACTGATCCCCTATCCTGTGGAGAAGGGGATAACATCTAACAACCGGAATACCCCTTTAATGCACATAAACCACAATGGCAAATCCTTCAGGTATCCACCGTTTGTGAACATGCCCTTAGGCTACTTTCACACTCGCGTTTGGTGCGGATCCATCTTGGATCTGCACAGACGGATCCGTTCAGATAATACAACCGTCTGCATCCGTTCAGAACGGATCCGTCTTGAAAACCAATGTAAGTCAATGGGGACGGATCAGTTTTTAATTGTGCCAGATTGTGTCATAGAAAACGGATTTGTCCTCATTGACTTTCATTGCGTGTCAGGACGGATCCGTTTCGTCAAGCAGACAGCAGCGTTTTGGTGTCCGCCTCCAAAGTGGAATGGAGGCAAACTGATGCATTCTGAGCGAATTCTTTTCCATTTAGAATGCATAAGGGAAAAACCGATCCGTTTTGGAGCGCTTGTGAGCCATGAACGGATGTCAGAAATGGAAAGCCAAAACACCAGTGTGAAAGTAGCCCAAGGGTCCATTCACACATCCGTATGTGTTTTGCGGACCGCACATCGCCGGAACTCTCAGAGAAAATTGCGTTCTATTTTTTTGCGGAACGGAAGTGCGGATGCAGACAGCACATTCCGGCCCCACTGAAAATTAATGGGTCCGCACCTGTTCTACAAAATTGCGGAACAGATGTGGACCCATTTTGCGGACATGTGAAGAGCAATCAGCAGCGTCTGGAGCAGAACAGCGAAGTGAAAAAGATTATACAACAGTCGTGGCCAAGTTCTGAGACTGACAAATTGGTGTTTTCACAGTTTGCAGTTTCAGGGGGAGATTTGTCAAAAGTGGTGTAAAGTAGAACTGGTTTAGTTGCCCATAGCAACCAATCAGATTCCACCTTTCATTTTGCACAGCTCCTTTGGAAAATGAAAGGTGGAATCTGATTGGTTGCTATGGCATCAAGTTTATGCAAAGGTGGTCATTCACTAACATTTTCACCATGTAAAAAGCTGGACTTTGTAAATGATCCTGATATTTCCAGGGTTCACCCTTCGTTGTCAGGACCTCTGTGGTTCGCCCAGGCATGCTGGATATCAGCTTCAGGGCAAAACCCTGACTGATGGCATTCTTGCCTAAATCAGAGCTTGGAGTTTATCACAGTTTTTTTGTCCACCTGCTTTTCGAGGATTGATTGCAGGTTCTCAATATTTCCTGGCCATGGACCAAAATTTCAGTGTTTTGTTCATGGAGCCACTTAGTTATCACTTTTTCCTTGTGACCGGGTCACCACCATGCTGGAGAACGCATCGTCCATCACCAGGGTGCTCCTGGACCACAGGGAGAAGTTGCTCTTGGAGGAGGGTTTGATTCCATTCTGTATTCCCGGCAGTGTCCTTAGGTAATACTATGAGGGATCCCACTCCCTTGGATGAGAAGCGACCACCACACATGAATGGTCTGGGGATGCCTTACTGCTGGTATGGCACCGGACAATAGTTTTTCCAGATGTCCCAAAAACAGTCTAAAGGGGGGTTCATCAGAGAAAATCACTTTACCGCAGTCCTCTGCAGTCCATTCCCTGTACTCCCTGCAGAATGTATGTCCGCTCTTGATGTTTTTGTTTGGTGGGAAGATGCTCCATATCTGCCCGTCTTGACACCAGGCCATCCTCCAAAAGCCTTGGCCTCACTGGGCATTTAGATGCCCTTACACCAGCTCTGCACTGCTGATGGCCAGACCCCACAGCTGGATCCTGTTTAGGAGACAGTCCTGGAACTTGCAGTACTTTTTGCAGCCTTCTTCATAGCAATGGAACTACTCTACTTGAAGTTCTTGATCTGATATATGTGGATTTTGGCGAGATCTTAGGCTGGCCATACACATTAGACTTTTGTCGGCCGAACTCTCCAAGAAAGTGAATATTTTTGACCGATCCTTTTGTTTTCCTGGGAGCTAAGCTGCCACTAGAAGTGTCTGGCAGCATCTTCTTCTGCTTTACCCATAGAATCCACATTTGGCCGAGCTGAACGTGAGGGGAAGCCGGGAGGGAATTGAGAGACAGCTGTCGCCCGACCTTTAGGAAATGTGTGTGGCAGCTTTACCAGCTGCAATGCCCCTGCCAGTGAAGCCCATCTGATGCAAAGCAATGATGACTGCAAGTGCCGCCTTTGACGTAACCATGGTTAACAGAAAAAGACTATCATTTTAAAAATGGCCCCCTTGCGTTGCATGGGGTCTGTCAGGCTGCGAAAACGGACAACATAGGACATCCTATTTTTTGACGGTAAGTATTCAAAGTACGTTCAAAAACAGCCAGTCACTGTTCTGAAAATGGCGGTGTGACGGACTTTACAGACACGGCCATTGCACTCCCCTTTTTCAATGTCATGTGACTAATGCCCAACGAGCGGATTTTGATGCAGTCTGTTCCTACAAAATGTGCGTCCCATAAGGACCTGTTCAGATTTATTTCGGGTAGGATACAACAGAATATTCATACATATGGATCACTTGTGATCAATGCTCTGCCTTGTATATGGTCTACCCTGTATATAGCTCTCCTCATTACTCCTGAGCAGTGGAGCCTTGGCCTAAAATCCTCCCTCTGTTTCTGCCTCAGAGAAAATATTTTGGCAGATTCCATCCAGGGTCACATGACCACAGAAGCGGAAGCCTTTCACACCAGTGCCAACACCATAGAATTTGTCCCTTTGTGTTCCTTTCCAGTGCGCACATGTCACCGGCTGACAGCAGCTGATCTACTGCACCCTCCCGTCACCATACGGGCGAACAAACAGGCCACGGCCTGGTATACAAGACCCTGGATCCATGTGCCAGGAAAGGCCACGTGGCGAGTCCATCATAAAATATGCCTCTTGGAGCATGACACCAATGAAGTACAGGGAAGTCATATAGCAAACCATTCCCCTCCCCCAGCAGAAGGTGCCACAAGTTTATTAATTCCCCCGACGTCCATATGTGGCAGATTATGGGCAAATCAGCCAACGTGTCACATAAAATTCTGCCGTGGAAACGCGCATCTGTGGCAAAAAGACCCTGCAACGGAAGCTAGAGGAGGGTTCAGCTAATTTAAAGGGGGTACTCTGACAAGGTATCTCCTATCTAAAGAGGTCTCATGCAAATGAACGTAAGGGATCCATGCCCTCTTGAATGGGTCCGCAATCCGCAAGATACGGAGCGGAAGCACTATGGAGTGCTCCCGTGGGATTTCGGTTCATGTCTGCACCGCAAAAAGAAAAAAAGAACATGTTCTATTTTTTTATGGTGCGGACTGAATATTGCGGATCGAGGACCCGTTCACTTGACACAGCTGGTGCCCGTGCATTACAGGGCGCTATTTGCAGTCCGCAGCACAGGCAGCACAGCACACATTCGTATAGATGATCCCATAACGACAGAATTCTAATACTATACATTGATAACATCTACGTAAGGAGTAACTTACAAAAAAGGGAGAAAATTTAAAGAATTGCTTTACGGCAGCCACATGGGCTACGAACACAATAATCAGGGAGGGACCCCACTGGGGGAGTCTTCTCGGCATGCTCTGACCCGTGTAGAGGTCACTGTACAGGGAAATAATAGATAAGATTTCACCTATTGTGAATGGTAGATCTTGTCTTGAGGTGATATTATTACAGGCAGGATTAGAGTAACAGATAAGCAGATAACTGCAGTAAAGTGATCTGTATAGACCAAGAAGTGGCGCTAATTATTAGGCTCAGTGGCCAGTGCAAAAACTGCAGGAATGTATGGTTTTTGTTTAAATATAGATATGGACAATGAAAATTAAAAATATCACCAAAAATATTAACCTAAAAAGGATTTAAACAATAGGTCTTTTTCTGACGACACATTCCCTTTAAAAGGAACCACTTAATGATTTCTCCATCACTGCAGCAATGAAATGGTTAACCCAGCAGCCCACTTAAACTAATTAAACAGGGTTACTACGCTCCTGCCACCTTCCCGGTGTGTAATCTCGCTCCCTGGCCAAGTCCAGTGTTTATTCAGGATTAATAAATGCCGCTATTTGCTGTGGCAGGAGGCGCCCAATCTATCGCCACTCGGTGTAACAGCCATTGATTCCCTATTAATGTTTAATCACAGCTAAACAGACCTGTCTGCACGGAGCACGACACTGCAGCGCAGCCTGTGGGAATGCGTCCGCTCTTATCTCGCTGTCCTGCTCCGGGTTATCGGACCACCAGGGACATGACCGGGACTGCCGGCCGCTCGTTCCATACACCCCAGGGCACAGGAACTATAGGGCTTTCTGCAAGGCCTGTGAGCCATACAGACCCGTAAGCCTCTCACACGGGTGATACGGAACGTGTCAGGGTCTGTTCAGTCTAGTTTTCCCATCAGGATTGCATCCCATTTTTAGGAGCATGCAAAAAAAAAAAACGGAAGAATAAGGCCTCATGCACAATATCCTGTGCCCGCCCGTTTACGGACACAGACCCATTCACTTGAATGGGGTCCGCACAGCAAAATAAATGGGGCATGCACTCTTTTTGAGGTGCAGAGGCACGGACAGAAAACCTTCTCATCGGTGTCAACGTTCTGCACAGTATTTTCTGGGTTGCAAACCCATTCAAATGCGGGGGCCGCAATATGGGCACGGACCTGCTACGGTCGAGTGCATGAGGCCTAACTGCATCTCCTAGTAACCATCAGTGAAAAACATCCGGTCGTGTGCATGTAGCCTTAGACCTCTTTCACACAAGTGTATTAAAATCAGACAGACAGATTCCTGACGGTATACCATCAGTATTGCTTCAGGATTTCATCCGGATTTACATGCGTAATCCTTACTCTCAGACTGTAATCAGCGCATTTGGAAACAAATACTGACGGCCATAAACGGACTGCAAATACGCCTGTGTGGAAGAGGCCTTAAGGCTCATGCACACGTCCCTGGAACACAGACTGTGTGATACCGGGCTGGATGTCTTCTAAAAGCAGGAGCGCACGGCGTCATGATGCCGTGCGCTCCTGCACTGAGAAGAAATCCAGCCCGGTATCACACAACCAGTGTTTCACGGACGTGTGCATGAGGCTTTAGGCTGGGTTCGCATACATCAAAAATGCACACGTTTTATCTCGTTAAAAAAAAAACCACAACATGGCGGCATGCACTCGGCTGGGAGTGCAAGAACGGGGACAGTCATGTACAGGAGTCCTAAATCAATGCAGCAATCGCTTATGCACTTCTTACAGGTAAAACGTGTTGATTAGACGCGGAATGTTGCATGTAAAACACGCAATCGCTGTAAAAATGCATGCCGTGTTTGAGGGGCATTCTTAAAAAGCGAGATATGTAATGATTTAAGTCCTCCACAACATATCCCCAGTGATTACTACAGGAGAGCCAATACAACACTATATTATCCAGGTCACCGTGTCATGAGCGATCGGCACTTGGATGGACTGTGCCTGAGGGTCCGTGAGTCACCTGCGCCGCGCACACTGCGGAATTCACCGGCTAAAGGTCGCTACAGTCAGTAGATAAAAATCTCTAACACAATCCTGCAGTCATTAAGGTTCTAAAGCCTCTGCATTAGGGCACGGCCACACGTGCAGGTTGTCCTCAGGATAGACCGTGAATATCTGATTGGCAGGGGTCTGTCCCGTCCACTGTGTATTGGGCAGAGTTGATGGCTGCGCGGAATGTGGGATGTCCTGAAGATAGGCCATCGGTAGTAAAATCCAGGACAACCCCTTCAAGGACAGATACTACTTTATTCTTTTATGAATTCAGAAGACACCGCACCCATAGCGCAGAGTTCTCCAGACACCTCAGATAGCTGAGAGCTAACCACGGCCACTGAATATACTGATGATTACAGGTTCAGGCTCCGCTCACAGCAGAGTCATAGTTACCGTCTCGGTGGAGGCATGACAGATCCACTATTAAACAGACTGAAATGAATCCTGAAGAGTGGCAGGAAAACTGCTGCAGGGTATTCCACTTTCCATCATACCAGCGAATCCCAGACGGAACAGTAAAAAGCACTAATGTGAACAGAGCCTTAAGGCTGTATTACACTTGCTAACAAGCGATTACCTTATTAATGAGCAAATGCTTAAAAATCAGAGTTTGCTGGAGGCAGATTGTTCTGGCCGGCAAGCCACTAGACCGTGTGGGGACGAGCGATGGCACAGCGATCACTCCTCCCCATGCTGCAGAGAAGAGCACAGCTCTCGTCCGCTAGTCAGCAGGCGATTGGAAGGAACGTTTCCCTCCCCACAATCACTTGCTGATCTACCTAAGGGCTTATGCACGCGACCGTATGTATGTTGCAATCCGCATGACGTCCGTGTGCATTCCGTATTTTGCGGAATGGAACAGCTGGCCCCTAATAGAACAGTACTATCCTTGCCGGTAATGTGGACAATAGGACATGTTCTATTTTTTTTTTTTTTTTTTTTTTGCGGAACTGACATACGGAAATGGAATGCACACGGAGTAACTTTAGTTTTTTTTGCGGACCCACTGAAATGAATGGTTCCACATACGGTCCGCAAAAAATTAATAAATGGAACTGGCACGGAAAGAAAATACGTTTGTGTGCATAAGCCCTAGCCGAGTTATTTGGAGTGCTGTATGAAGCTGGTGGAGACATGTTGAATGGAGCAAGTTCCTCCTCGCGGTCAGGAGGAACGGTGGGGCCCCCACAGATCGGATATTTATGACCTATCCTGTAAACAGGTGATAAATGCCTTTTCCGGGAAAATTACTTTAATAACTATTCACTTTCTAAGAAACTTTCAACAACCTGGGTGGGGGGGGGGGGGGGGGTAGCTGGAGAGTTTTTTTTTTTTTTTTTTTTTGTTTAGGGCTGGGAACATTCCACCCGATGAAGCTTCGCATTAAAAATTATTACGACTGCTCTAAATCTAGAAAGACGACAGACGGGGGGGTTAGAAGTGTAGATGTAGGTTGTGTGACAGGCAGGAAGGGATGTTCACCTCACTCCTTGTTTGTTCCGGGGAATTCTCACTAATCCACATAATGACAGGTTAGGAAGAATTTCCGTCATATAGCTACTTACCTGATCCCACACCTGGAATCCAACAAAACAGTTATTGTTACCCCTAAACCTGAGAACACCAGGGGCATGGAGTCACGCTGCAGGGTAACAATGGGACTAAAGTGGTCTGCTTATCTGCCATATAAAGCTATATATATATATCCGAAAAGCAAATGATCCCCTTTGCATTGCAATGGTCGGCAGCGTGGCAAAAGGGGCTTGCAAATTGTCACTGGAACGATACATGCGAGTATAGGAAGATTTCCCATAAATCTTAATATGGGAAAGTGGCATCATCCTTGCCTTCCAGCAGCCTATACCAGTAACTCGCCTCTTCCTGTTCGGGTGCCTGCACGCGGGGGAAAAACGCAGCATGATACAGTCCCGACAAAGTGAATAAGATTAGCGAAATCTCATGTACACTTTGCTTGTGCGGATTTTGAAATCTGCAGCATGACAATTGTGGTTGTGATTCTTTTGTGCGGATTTCAGCCTTTTCAATGGAAGGGTAAGATCTGTAGAAAATCCGCATCGAATCCCCACCAAAAAGCGATAAATAGTGTGTTTTTTGTGCGGACTTTCTGCACATAAATCTCTACCGTGTTCAGCCAGTCAGGGTTCCTGATGCAGTTTTGGAAGCCAAAACCAGGAGTCATCTCTGCCCTCTATACTTTCCTCTCCTTTTATGATCCACTCCTGATTTTGGCTTCTCAAACTGCGTCAGGAAACCTGATTGTTTGCCGTACCCTTAGGCCGCCTGCACACGCTGTGGAATACGCGCGTTTTTGTCTGCGCAGATCCCTATGCAGAGAAACCACAGCGTATTACAGTACCAGCAAAGTGGATGAGATTACACAAGTCTTATGTACACTTAGCGTTTTCTTTTCCTGCGCAGAAATTAACCTGCATTACGGTTTTTTTAAATTTAATAGCATGTCAATTATGTTTGCGGTTTTAGCTGCAGATTTCTCCCTTTTTCAATGCAAGGGTGAGATCTGCGCAAAACCACATCAAATCCGCGCCAAAATACGTAAATCAGACATTGCGGATTTTGGTGCAGATATGCTGCAGAAATGCACATAAATCTGAACGGCAATTCGTGCTGATCTTATGTGCGTTCAATCACGTGTAGGTAGCCTAACTGTTCAGAATCCTACTCCGTCCCCAAAATATGTCACTGTAGAGAAAGAGGAGGGGGAAGATGAATTACAGTTTCCTCACGGTTTCTGTAAAATACAGCATGCAAGAGATTGGGGAGGGGGTTCACCAAAGTGTTTTGTACAGCATTATACGGTGTGGGGGCATTAAAAAACATCACCAAAGAAAGGGGGTGCCATGCTGTTGGTGAAGACAACTGGACTAAAGAACGGGGGGGGGGGGGGGCACACTGGTGCTGGTCTGCTAATAACACTACAGTAGTAAGTGGTTTATAAAAACATATCTGCAGCAAATTTGTGATGATAATATTTGCATGTAAATAATAGGCCCAGTAGAATTCTTAAGAGTTGTCCACTTTGTCAGTAGGTCACCTGGTGTCCTGATCCTGAGGCCTGCTGTAGTCGACCTTTAGCTTTGTCATTTTTGAAGAATCAGCCCACACACATGATACCACCAGCAGATGACACGTACCAGTCTCCACACTCTAGACTTGAATGGGTCAAGCACGAACCACAAGGAACCACTCTCCACCACTGGAGTGAGGATAAATAAGAAAGCGAATACTTCTTTTTGTACTCTGGTTTGGAGATTATATTAGGATAACACATTGCCCTGCAGACATTGAGGGAACTCATTTTCAGTAATTCCACTAATAACATTAAAATAAAGCAATATATAAAATATAATATATACCGTATTTTTCGCCCTATAAGACGCACCGGCCCATAAGACGCACCTAGGTTTTAAGGGAGGAAAATAAGAAAAAAAATATTTTTAACCAAAAAGGTGTGCTGTGTGTTTGGTGGGTTTGGAACTAATGGTGGTCTGTGGATGGCACTATTACTGGGGATCTGCGGATGACGGACACTGTTATAGGGGGGATCTGTGGATGACGGACACTGTTATGTGGGATCTGTGGATGACGGACACTGTTATGGGGGGATCTGTGGATGACGGACACTGTTATGGGGGGATCTGTGGATGACGGACACTGTTATGGGGGGATCTGTGGATGACGGACACTGTTATGGGGGGATCTGTGGATGACGGACACTGTTATAGGGGGGATCTGTGGATGACGGACACTGTTATGGGGGGATCTGTGGATGACGGACACTGTTATGGGGGGATCTGTGGATGACGGACACTGTTATAGGGGGGATCTGTGGATGACGGACACTGTTATAGGGGGGATCTGTGGATGACGGACACTGTTATGGGGGGATCTGTGGATGACGGACACTGTTATGGGGGGATCTGTGGATGACGGACACTGTTATAGGGGGGATCTGTGGATGACGGACACTGTTATAGGGGGGATCTGTGGATGACGGACACTGTTATGGGGGGATCTGTGGATGACGGACACTGTTATGGGGGGATCTGTGGATGATGGACACTGTTATGGGGGGATCTGTGGATGACGGACACTGTTATAGGGGGGATCTGTGGATGACGGACACTGTTATGGGGGGATCTGTGGATGACGGACACTGTTATGGGGGGATCTGTGGATGACGGACACTGTTATGGGGGGATCTGTGGATGACGGACACTGTTATGGGGGGATCTGTGGATGACGGACACTGTTATGGGGGGATCTGTGGATGACGGACACTGTTATAGGGGGGATCTGTGGATGACGGACACTGTTATAGGGGGGATCTGTGGATGACGGACACTGTTATAGGGGGGATCTGTGGATGACGGACACTGTTATGGGGGGATCTGTGGATGACGGACACTGTTATGGGGGGATCTGTGGATGACTGACACTGTTATGGGGGGGATCTGTGGCTTGCACTGTTACGGGGGATCTGTGGCTGACACTGGTACAGGGGGATCTGTGGATGGCACTGTTACAGGGGGATCTGTGGATGGCACTGTTATATACCGTATGTGCCATCCACAGACCCCCCAGCCCATAACAGTGCCATTCACAGATCACCCCCCCCCCTGTAACAGTGCCATCCACAGATCGCGATCCGAATCCCCATCCCCCCCGCCCGCCGCCGCCGCCGCCGCCATACAAATATAAGATCTCACATTGAATTAATAGATATTAAACATGCCCCCCAACTCCTATTACTACCTCACATGCTACGGTAATCTCTTCTGTAAAATTCAGGCCGGGCGGCCGGCGCGTCTCACTGACTTCACTTGCCTGCGCCGCCTACTTCATTCATAAAGTAGGCGGCGCAGGCACGTGACACGAGTTACGCTGCCGCCCGCCCGGCCTGAATTCTACAGAAGGAATAGGATGTAAGGTAGTAATAGCAGTTGGGGGGCATGTTTAATATCTATTACTTGAATTTAAGATCTTATACCGGAGCGGCGGGGCTATACTACACTGACTGCACCGCCCCGCCGCTATTGCCGGCCCCCAGCTCCTCCTCCCAGTCCCTCCCCGAGTCCCCGCTCTGCCCATACATCGCAGCTTGCGATGTAAAACTGGCTGCATTCGCCCCATAAGACGCAGGGGCATTTCTCCCCCATTTTGGGGGAAGAAAAAGTGCGTCTTATGGGGCGAAAAATACGGTATATATATATATATATATATATATATATAAAAGAAATATAGCAATTGAACCACACCTAAAAACAGGGCCTTCATGTACAACTTTAGACACTCAGCTACGCATTCTCTTAGGCGGCTTCAACCCATTAGATTGAGGTGACCTGTTTTTGACCATCTGGCTAGATAAGAGTGTCTTCATGGGACTATGCTAGTATTTGTACAGACAATGGTTCCTTAGATATACACGGTACTGTGCAATAAGCTTCGTCTAGACAGATTCTCCCAAAGCAGTGTCCTCCTCCCGTCTTCCTTTTGCTTGGCATTTACTGCCTTTTCTGGAAGAGTAAAGTCCTTGATTAAAGACCTGGGTAACCACCACACAAAGACAACATTGTGCCATTTTACATTGGAGAGAGAAGAAAAGGTTCAAGTTCTAATGTTATTTCAAAGAAATGTACAACAAGATGTCTCGCCCGACCTGCGCCATCACGTGACTCCGTCTAGGAGAATATAAGCATTCCCTCCCAGCTACATGACGTGGAAACAGCTCGTGAGTCCTCTTCCCAGCAGTGACATCCCTGAGGTGATCCACGACCATTAGTGAACATTTCCCTTTAAATATAGGGAAACTACCAGGCAAGTTAGTTTTGAAGTGAACCTGTGAGGTGATTTCTGCTGTCAGGGGCAGGATAGGAGCTCTGTGGTCTATGGGTTTATTTGATGTAGAGCAACATTTCTATGTAGAAAGCAGAGTAAATCCTGAGAGGACTCCTAGGAGAGAGACAGAGTCTGGACGGCGTCACTAAGGCTAGTTTCACACTAGCGTTCGTCGGTCCGCTCGTGAGCTCCGTTTGAAGGAGCTCACGAGCGGACCCGAACGCCTCCGTCCAGCCCTGATGCAGTCTGAATGGAGCGGATCCGCTCAGACTGCATCAGTCTGGCGGCGTTCAGCCTCCGCTCCGCTCGCCTCCGCACGGACAGGCGGACAGCTGAACGCTGCTTGCAGCGTTCAGCTGTCCGCCTGGCCGTGCGGAGGCGAGCGGATCCGTTCAGACTTACAATGTAAGTCAATGGGAACGGATCCGCTTGAAGAGGTCACCATATGGCTCAATCTTCAAGCGGATCCGTCCCCCATTGACTTTACATTGAAAGTCTGAACGGATCCGCTCGGGCATCTTGCGCACTTAGAAAATTTTCTAAGTTATTAATGCAGACGGATCCGTACTGAACAGAGCCTCCGTCTGCATTAATATGATCGGATCCGTTGAGAACGGATCCGATCAAGCGCTAGTGTGAAAGTAGCCTTAAAAGGGATGTGCACAAAGTATGACTGATTTATAAAAGGTTTCTAAGTGATTGGGAACAGTGGATACAACCTGGCCATGTTCAGTAGAACGTGCCCATGTCCTATTGTGGAGAGGCCAGTAGTACAGCACGACCGATAATGTTGCAGCAGACGCATTAGCGCAGGATCGGTGGGGAAACTATAGGCAGATTTTTCTAAATTATTACAATCTAGAAAAACCCTTAAAGGGGTTTTCCACTTTTCCCATATTCAGAATCGCTGCATTCTCTTCAAGCAGCTGATCCTCAGGTGTGACAAGGAGGCGGACCTCCACCGATCAGATACTGATGACTAGGGATGAGTGAATCGGCTTCGGATGAAACATCCAAAGTCGATTCGCATAAAACTTTGTTCTAATACTGTACTGAGCAGGAGCTTCATACAGTATTAGAATGTATTGGCTCCGATGAGCCAAAGTTATTGCTTCACGAGACTTCACGCAATAACTTCATAAATTTATTTGTACTGAAAAAAAAAAAAAAAAAAAAAAAAAACATGGGACGGATCCATTTTCTATTGTGTCAGAGAAAACAGATCCGTCCCCATGCTGCAGTTTGCTCTCCGATATGAGAACGTAACAACGCATTTTGGAGCATTCCGTTCTGTTCAGTTCTGTCTCCATTGACAATAAATGGGGACAAAACGTTAGCGTTTTTTCCGGTACTGAGACCCTATGACAGAATTCAATACCGGAAAAAATTAACGCTAGTGTGAAAGCAGCCTTAGACACGTATTGTGCCATCCCTCTTCTTACTAGTTGGTGAATGAATTGCCAGTATCCTGGAATAAAGGTCCATCTGGGCATCACCAGTTGGGGGGGGGGGGGGTTCCCTGCACAGTCGGACACTATCCAATCAGTACCATACTGTGCAGGATCACACCCCCAACTGATAACACCGAGTTAGACCTTTATTGCAGAGTGCTGGCAATTCAGTCATAAGCTTCTAGTAGGAATAACAGAGGGATGGCACAACAGACTGTCATAAGAACAAATGCTTAAGAATTATTACATGGGGAATGCAAGTAGTTACTGAAACACATGTCAGGGGAGGCGACAAGTCCTCTTTAAATGAAACTATACGCAGGAACGGAGATAAAAAAAGTAAGGGTCCATTCACACGATTGGATGTGGACTGAATATACAATCCGCATTTTCTGCAGATCGGATGCGGGCCCATTCATTTTAATGGGGTCACAAACAATGCGGGCAGCAAGCCGGGTGTCCGTTCTGCAGTACTTGCAAAAAAACAAAACAGAACATGTCCTATTCTTGTCCGATTTGCAGACAAGGATATGGCTGTTCTATAGAGGCATCGCCATACCTTTGGGAGATTTGGCTATGTCTGCATTTTGGGGACCATCACATGTGGATTTATCATGACCTCACCGTGGGGATTCACTTGTGAGTGTTGAGTCTGTCCCATGTACGTACCACCTCTGCCAATCTCCGGTTTATGTAACGTACCATTGTTATTTATTTTAGCATCTATTTAAAAATATCTGTTTTGGGCCCGTAAGGGCTTAACAGGGCCAGCCAGGTTAGGGACAGGGACGCCCCACCTTCAGGAGTCATCCGCGGGCTGAGGATCTAGCAGGGCCACACTAGGGTATATTTTTCCCTCTTGTGGAGTGCCCTTCCCTTCCGATCCTAATAACTACTGGTGGCCTACAATTCATTTGGTAAAAACATTGGTCTGATTGTGGCTCACTTACCCTGCAAAGTTTTGTATTGTTAGCCTTGGGTTGTCAGGTTTAAAAAAAAACAAAAAAACATTTTAATAAAAAAAGTTTAAAGGGGTCATTTAAAATAAAAATAAAAAATCTGTTTCTGTTCTATAGAGGGCAGGATGCTCTCATCCACAAAATCCTGAGCGCACATGGCCGGTATCTGTAACGGATACAGTTGTGTGAATGAGGCCTCAGGGGTCTCATCTATAAGAATGACACTAAGGGATGAGCCCTCTAAAGGCACAGAAGCCACACTTAAAATGTACTTTAGAAGCAGGAGGGAAATTAGAAAAAAGAACGAGGGAGTGAGAACATGAGAACAAAAAAATAAATAAAAAAAGAAGTGTATGAGTGAGAGAGCGCAGGGATTAAAACAGAGCGAGGGAAAGCCACACGGAGAGACATGCTGCGAGCAGTGCGGCCGGAGCCTAGGTGACATTACAGGGGTTACGTGGGTGTCAGGGATGGAGTTTTCACCATGCCTGGGATTTGGGAAATCTGGTCTGTGATTGGTGGGTAAAAGGTCCGATGTCTCCCACCCACCCTGCTGTTATTATTTGGCTATACGCAGTACTCTGTTAAGCATCCGATATCAAATGGTACTGATTGGTCCGTGGTGACTTCACTGGTGTGTAGGTTTCAGCTTCCCCCTCACAGGGACCTCCAGGACTCACACAGCCTCCAAGCCAAACCAATCCACAGGGCAGAGGCATCAAAAACACACCACCCACTGCAAACAGCTCATGCACAGCAGGACCCTGCAGCAAATACACATCCCCAAACTATACAGGTGACCCGCCGCTGCCGGCCAGGTTTAATAGGGCGTATCACCCGACAAAAGGTCAAATCACAAAATAATCCAGCAGAACCCTAGCCTAACAGGATTCCTTCAGCAAGATCTGCAATGTGCAAAAAGTAAAACAATGGCTGACATTTTACCCGAGTCAAGGAAAGTAATCAATCACTATCCAGATCTGCTGCCTGTGCTGCCCCAGAAAGTGCCATGTGGCTGGCCATAGGCATGGGACCATGTTCAGCACCCTAGCAATCGCTTAGGCTACTTTCACACTAGCGTTCGATCGGATCCGTTCTGAACGGATCCGATCATAATAATGCAGACGGAGGCTCCGTTCAGAATGGATCCGTCTGCATTATATTAGCATATAAAAGCTAAGTGTGAAAATAGCCTCGTACGGATCCGTCCAGACTTTCAATGTAAAGTCAATGGGGGACGGATCCGCTTGAAGATTGAGCCATATTGTGGCATCTTCAAACGGATCCGTCCCCATTGACTTACATTGTAAGTCTGGACGGATCCGCACGCCTCCGCACGGCCAGGCGGACACCCGAACGCTGCAAGCAGCGTTCAGCTGTCCGCCTGTCCGTGCGGAGGCGAGCGGAGCGGAGGCTGAACGCCGCCAGACTGATGCAGTCTGAGCGGATCCGCATCCATTCAGACTGCATCAGGGCTGGACGGAAGCGTTCGGGTCCGCTCGTGAGCCCCTTCAAACGGAGCTCACGAGCGGACCGACGAACGCTAGTGTGAAAGCAGCCTTATGGGCTCATGCACACCAATGTATTTTTCTTCAGTTTCAGTTCTGTTTCTTTTCTCACAGGTCCGGATACGGAACATTCATTTCAATGGGGCTTGAAAGAAGAAGAAAAAAAAAAAAGAGAAAAAACACGGAAATAACTCCATGTGCATTTCGTGTCCGTATGTCCATTCCGCAAAAAAATAGAACATGTCCTATTCTTGTCCGTTTTGCAGACAAGGAGAGCCATTATTACAATGGATCCACACACAAAAAAAAAACCACACATATGCAACACGGACGTCATCCATACATACGGTCGTGTGCATGAGCCATAAAGGGGTAACCTCATTATCACAACTTATCCCCAGAATAGTGTCTGATTGGCGCACATGTGCACTGCCTCTCCATTCAAATGGGCAGCACAGGCCCCTGTTTCTGTGATCAGTGGAGGCCCCAGCACTCAGCCCCCCGCTGGTCAGACACTTATCCCCTATTCTGTGGATAGAGGATAACTTGTCGGAATGGGACAACTCCTTGAAGGGTTCATGCACACAAACATATGTTCCTTCCGTGTCGATTCATTTTTTTTTGCGGAACGTATGTTGAATCATTCATTTCAATGGGTTAGCGAAAAAAAAAATAAGTTACTCCGTGTGCATTCCGTTTCCGTATGTCCCATCCACAAAAAAAAAATTGAACAAGTCCTATTATTGTCCACATCACGGGCAAGGATAAGATGTTCCATTAGGGACCAGCTGTTCCTTTGCGCAAAATACGGAGTGCACACGGACGTCATCTGTATTTCTTGTGGATCTGTGTTTTGCGGCTGCAAAATGCATATGGTCGTGTGCATGAACGCCAAGGGGAATGTTCTGTCTGAAAATTACCTATTAAGTTTTTGTGTTCGTAAATTAATATTTTTGTTATTTTTTTTATTTAAGCATTTTTGGTGATTTTCTTCATCTTCATAAAAAAAAAAAAAAAAAAATCCTGGAATGTTTCAGACTGGCCATGACCGACAAGAATCCGGGACAAAATAGTGCAGCATGTTACGTTACTTTGTCCAGTGACGGACTCCCAAACAGAAACCCAATGAACCACATTATAGTTAGGCCTCATGTACACGACAGTTTGTGTGTTTTGCGGTCCGCAAACCGCAAAACATGGATGGCGTCCGTGTGCGTTCTGCAACTTTGCGGAACGGCACGGACAGCCTTTAATATTACTGCCTATTCTTGTCCGCAAAGAGCGGACAAGAATAGGACATGTTATATATTTTTTGCTGAACACGGAAAGGAGCAACAGATGCGGACAGCACACGGAGTGCTGTCCCCATCTTTTGCGGCCCCATTGAAGTGAATGGGTCCGCATCCAAGGGCTCGGATGCGGACCAAAACAACGGCCGTGTGCATGAGGCCTTACTGGGGTCCATCCCGCAAAGTTAGTCCTTGTTCTAAAATCTTGGTGGGAACCCAGCCTTATCTCTATACAGGGCAGAGGACATGTGTAGAAGACTCTGCCACAGACCAGGAACATCTCCAGTCCACTGTGCCTATGCTCCATGTGGCTGCGTTAAAGCATCTCTCCAAATGCTGTTAACAGCAACTCAAGATGGCCGCAATAATAATCATGAACAGGAAATAGTATTAAAATCCATAAAATTAGAAACTAAAAACAGAATAGAGAAATAGGTCACCAATTTCATCTGGTGGTACCATAGAAACATAGAATGTGTCGGCAGATAAGAACCATTTGGCCCATCTAGTCTGCCCAATATACTGAATACTATTAAAGATTCAGTATAAATACCATTACCATTAAATAGCATCTTTCAGCGGAATTGTACCTATGAAAAGTTTGAATATATGCAAATTAGACTCTAGGAGCAAAGGGGGTGTTACCGTTACACCTAGAGGCTCAACTCTCTCTGCAACTGCCGCACCCTCTGCACTTTGATTTAAAGGGGCAGACAGTGAAAACGTAGTCACGCCTGGCCCTGACAATCAAAAAGCAGAAGGTGCAGCAGTTGGAGAGAGAGATGAGCCTCTAAGTGTAACGGTGACGCCCCTGTTGCTCCTAGAGGCTCATTTGCATATAGTACAACTCCATTTTTCTCAGCAATGTGGGCACATATGAACATGAGACCAACACAGATGCCTTCAGCTGCCAAGCATGCATGCAATAGGTCTGCTAGTTTCATAGGTACAAATCTGCTGACAGATGCCCTTTACAGATGGAAATCAGAACACAGTGCATAGGATTCTCCTTTCCCCTCAATGCACAAGCCCTAGATATATTCCACTAGTTCTGCCACCGCTTCCTTGCCCCTGTTTATGCCAATACAAGATTCCAGTTCTCAGAGCCAAATCATGGCACACAATGACAAATGCCTGCCGCATTGTGCCGGCTGAAAATATTTACAAAGCCCTTCTTCCTGTCTGTGAATACCAAGGAGGAGGAAACAATGCCTCTGTTTTCTCCATGATCGGAAATTGCCATGAAACGAGCAGGGCGCAACAAGTCAGGATGGTTCCGCCGGTCTGCGTTCTCAAGGACACAGATCCAGAAACAAATCTAACCCCCTTTAAAATAAAAGATTCTCAGCTTCTGTCAGCCGGAAAAAACATCAGTGCGTCATCATACAGGCAGCAGAAGATATGTTGGATCTTCTGCAGACCAGCAGTGGTGGGGAGGCTCTTCACAGCAAGGATGACCACAGGGAGGACCAGATTAACAATTCATTGAGATTTCCTAAACCTTCACAATCCCTCTCATTCATGCGATTCTATAAAACACCCAAAGAACGAAAATCATACCAGGATAGCCCCAAAAAAAGACCACGCTACTTACACCAGATGCCTCCACCCCATCTTATCTGGGTGTGTCTTGGCAGAGAAGCTTGTGGTCTCAATGTTCACCTCAGCACCCAGTTGTACCCTTTCGTTATCTGTGATTAGAAAACACTACTGGGGTATATTATAACTAGGGGTGGGCGATATAGACAATATGCAATATAAACCATATAAATTTGGCCAACAATAGAGATTTCGTTTATATCGCCAGATCGCGGTAGAACGTGGCATGTGCCGCTCTCGGCACACACAAGGTTTCCTGAGCCAGCACAGTGGAGAAGGAGTAAGGGGCGCTGACCACCAATGAGAAAAGAGTATGAGGAGGAGGGGCAGGACTGTGGTCACTCCACCACCAATGAGAACAGAGAGGAGGAGGAGGGAATGTGGCCACTGCGCCACCAATGAGAACAGAGAGGAGGAGGGGCAGGACTGTGGTCACTCCACCACCAATGAGAACAGAGAGGAGGAGGGACTGTGGCAACTAATGAGAACAGAGAAGAGGAGCTGTGGCCACTGCGCCACCAATAAATATAGTTAATATGCCTGAATACAAACGTAGCCTGCATGAGCAGGCCATATCTCATACCCGGCCTCTATGACTGCACGCTGTAATCCACCGCAATTAACCCCTCAGGTCCTGAGGGGTTCATTGCGGCGGATCACAGTGCGCAGTAATAGAGGCTGGGTATGGGATATGGCTGGCACACGCAGGCTACGTTTGTATTCAGGCATATTAACTATACTCATTGGTGGCGCAGTGGCCACAGCCCCTCCTCATCCTCCTCTCTGTTCTCATTGGTGGCAGTGGCCCCAGGGTGGCAGCTACTGATTGGAGCCCCAGCGGTGTAATCCGATCAGTTTTGCCCTAGCATTCTGAATGGAAAAGGATCCGCTCAGAATGCATCAGTTTTCCTCCGATCAGTCTCCATTCCGCTTTGCAGCGTTTTGGGATCCATTTTCTATGACACAATCTGGCACAAAAGAAAACAGATCCGTCCTCCACCAACTTTCAAAGGTGTCTAAGATGGATCAGTCTTGACTATGTTAAGGATAATACAAACGGTTGTATTATCTGAACGGATCTGTCTGTGCAGATCCATGACTGATCCGCACCAAATGCGAGTGTGAAAGTAGCCTTAGTTAAATTAGCACCCACTGCAGCCCTTTCGGCCGTGCAGTAGTCGAATGCAGCACGGCTCCATCACAACCGTGACACCAGCGTGCCGTGTGGTTATGAGAGGGTGGTGTCTCAAGTCTTTTTTTTTTTTTTTTTATATATACAAAAAAGCTTTTTCTGTCGCGTGCTGCAACCAGATGTAGGGAATTATGAAACTACAAACCGTATGGGTTTTTTAGCCACTTTTTTTTCCTCTAGTCTAAAAAAATATGTATGTGAAAAATGTATAGCAAAAACATCCCCACCAAAACAAAGAAAAGCATACATTTCATGGTGTTCCTGTTTAATGTATAAATATTATGTATATATTTGTGAAGAAATCCTTAGCCATGCTAAACTGCTGACTGTAAGAGTAATTCACAGTGAAGCTCCACCTTCAGTGCACCTGCAGGAGCAAAATCTGGCAGAACATAAGTTCATATTCACACTACTCCAGATGATAAAAGCTCCACAAAAGGTATGTTTGCCCTGCTCTCCCCAGCCCCCCCCCCCACATACATACACTTATACATATCCTTGCCATTGGTTCCACGGCTAATATTCAAGACCAGCTATTTAGGATAAGGGTTACATAAACCCCTGAAAAAGAAGCACACAAAGAATTGAACAGTGCCTGCACACATGGCAAAAAACAATGGTCCACATCGAAATGTACAAAGAAATCTGCATTCTAATCCACAGATGCCCATTTTCCAGCAGATAGTTCCGCCACATGCCAAGGAACCCTGAATATTTGTATGGATGGACCAAGAGTGCTATTTAAAAGAAACCAATGGGGAGGGGAGGATTGGTATGTAACCTCCTCAATCATAGGGCACCTGAATGGCACCTCTGCGACAGACACGGCCATTAGCAAAAACAGACAAAAAGTCCAGTGTCAAAGGTCAATTCGTGTTAATAGCGACTGAGAACAAGTGGTTCCTGCCTGCCAGCGCCTTGTGCGTCAGGGACAAGCACTTTCTTCATCAAGGACATCATTACCGGGGCCAGACTTCCTTCACAAGGAGATACTTCCACTAAATATAGAAGGATCACCCCGCAGGTATGTATGTCGGCCATCATGTGCACACACAACGGCTGTGTGACCAGTGGATGTGTTTTAATGGTCGTCACACATCCATTTTAGGAATGATGGTAGTCTACGGCTTGATCACAATGCCATTTTCTTGACGGCCCGTTAACAACAGTGATCAAAAACAATAGGACATGTCCAATTTTGTCCTTTTTTATGGCCCAACATCCTCCACTACTGAGGGAGACCGGGCAGTTAGCGACAGTATTACACGGCAAAATGGTCGCTAACCAGTGTTCATACGAATGCTCGTTAGTGATCACCACCATGTAATACACCCTTTATGCTGCAGTTTTTCGCCACAAGAACCCGCCTGGAAAAACAGAGCGCGTGCAAATAGCCTAAGGACAAGTTTACGTGGGCTTGAAAAGAGAGATTTTGCCATGAATCGACAAAAAAAATTGCTGAAGAAAAAAAAAAGCATTTAATACCTGCTGGCTTTGATGGATCTCACCCTCTCCATTGTAAACGGTGAAGTCCACAGTGGGGACCTGTAGTATAACTTGACAAGCTGCAGATTTTTTATACTGCGTGTGGATGACATTTCTTAACATCTCATCCACTTTGCTGTGCAAGGAGATGCAGCAAGGCCATGTCCAGCAGATTGGGCTATGCTGAAGGTTCCTTCACAGACTGTGTCCTGGAGGCCGCAGTGCAGGGACCAGAGCAGTAATCCAGCGCTGCAGCCCGCCCCTTCATTCTAAGGCCTCTTGCACACAAACGTATTTTCATGCCGTTTAATTTTTTTTGCGGACCGCAAAATATATACTGTCGTGTGCAAGAGGCCTAAGGATCATAAAACGATGGCATTTTCTATTGATATGGGTGTGCCACTTCAATGGGGCATGGGTCACTATGAATCCCATCACCAGGATGACTTCAGTCACGCAGTGTGGTTGGCTGTAGGAAGTGCACAAAGTCCACTTGTCTGGCCTGGCCTATGTGCCCCCTGTATAGTAAAGCAAGGCTATCCGACTGAATGACATTGATGGGTCGCCTCATTCAATAAGTCCCCATTCACACGACCAGATTTTTGCTCGTATGAACACTCATTAGCGATCATCTGGCAGTGTCATACTGGCGCCCACTGCATGATGAACGAGCAAACATTCGTTCATCGGGCAATCCAGATGTTGCAGCATGCTGAAAGATCAGGATTTGCCAGCAGTAGATGGCTCTGTAACAACGATCTGCCGCCGGCAAACCACTGTACAGCATGGGGACGATCGATGGCACAGCGGTCGCTCCTCCCCACGTTACTGAGGAGATGGCGGCATGTAATAGCAGAGGTCTCCTCAGCAAGCGATTGCCAGGTCTCCCTGTTTCACAATGTAACTACCTGGTGGCAAGTCTGTTCTTCTAGAAGATGACCTCCGAGATCCAGCTGGTGGGGTGGTCCCTGCAGAAGATACATCCTCTATTCCTGTTCTCCCTGCAGGTCCTTCCTGGACCCTCCATTTACAGAGCTAGTGAGAGATGACTACATTTTACAAGTAGTAGTTGTTTCCAGCCAAATTCATTAGTGATCACTAATTTGAAACAGTGTATCCCATGTAACCCAAAATCCCTGTACATGTCCGCGGCGGGCTGGCCATGACAGCCATCCATACTTGTCATCTGCCCCATCGTTTTAGCACATCGATGGTGAAATGTACACTCATTTACGCTCCACCCGCATCAAGCGGCGTCTCTGTGGTCACACCCTTTGTCCTGTCGCTCACAGCTTCCCTTTAATAGGGCTCACGCATGTCTTGCAGACTGAATTTTTTATTTTTTTTTACTCTTAGAACAATTTATTTTCTAAGAACTCAGACTCGTAGTCTGGCTGAAAGATGTTTACTAGAATCAGAATTTAGCTATTAGGAATAGGCAAAATGAACCCATGGAACTTCCCAGACGTAGAAGCATGAAATCTGCTACACAGCATCAGCCAACAGTAATACTAACAAGACACCAGAGTACACAAACCACATAAGGACAGAATTTGCAGAAAAAAGTACATTTGGCTTGCTTCGGCCTCTTAAAGTTTTTTTTTTTCAGACTGACTATCCTCAGGCAAGGCCATCAATATCTGATCAGCGTGGATTAGATACCCGCCACCTGCCAATCAGCTGTTCCTGTGTAGCTCAAGCGCCAGAAATCGGAGCAGAACTATACAACTATCCAGTCCTCCCAGTGGTGCAGGTTTACGAACTGCAGTGGTCACATGCCACACACCTGCACATCCCGGCAGCCAATCACTACCATCAGTGGTACAGCGCTGAGGACAGTGACTGGCTGCAGTGGTCACGTGCCACCATGTTACCACTGCACTTTGTAAACAAGGAGCGGCAGAAAGACCGGACCACCACAGCAGAGAGCGGCGCAGGTGAAAGGGCGAGAACAACATAATTTGTTACTGTAGGCCAGGGATGCTCAACCTGCGGCCCTCCAGCTGTTGCAAAACTACATTTCCCAGCATGCCCTAATAGCTGTAGGCAGTCCAGGAATGCTGGGAGTTGTAATTTGGCCACACTGGAGGGATGCAGGTGGAGCATCCCTGCTGTAGGCTATTAGAGGGTTTGTACAAGATTTTTAAGTGATCTCCACCTACTGAATCCACTCCTGACTTCGGTTCAAAAACTGCATAACAAACTCTGAAGAAGGATCCACATTTGGGAAGGCGAGGAGCATTGACTGGTGTAATAGCATGCACTACCTTAGTTTAAAGGGGACCTGTCACGTCTCCTGACATGTCTGTTTTGGTAACTACCTGCATTCCCCATGTAATAATTACAGAGTACCTTTTCTTTTATTACGCTTGCAAATTGTGGATTCGCCAAATACGGAGGCAGTCCATGTGCATCCTGCAATTTTTGCCGACAATTTTGAGCCACTGTATAAAAAATAAATAAATGGACAAGCAAAGTACAGGTTCTATCATTTGCGGCACAGCTGCATGGATGTTTTTTTTTTTTTTGCGGACCTGTAGAAATGTATGGTCCATACGGGTGTTACCAGTTGGAGTGTGTGTCCAACCTGTGCTGCACAACCCCAACTGGTAACACAAATCTGGACCTTCAGTGCAAACAGCTAGCAATTCATTGACAGCTTCTAGCAGGAATAATAAAGGAATGGCACAGTCATAAGACTAGATGTTCTATATAAGTAGATTTATATATAGTGTGCGCTGGAATCTCTCCTGGCATGGACACGCAAGGGAATATTTGTTTTGGTAATTGTATATGTATGGCAGAGTGTTTGCACAGCTCCATTCAAGTACACTGTGCGATACAAGTAATGTACAGATGGAAACTCCACCCTGACACAACCAAGCTCCTCATATCCCAGCAGCATGTGCTACTGAAGGAGGGCAGCTCAGGATAAATGCTGCTTATTCTGTCACTCCTAATGCACATGGCCGTGCCTGTATTTCAGTCTGCAAAATACGGACACCTTCCATCAACAGAAAGGACTATTCCCAACCTCCCAACCGCACTGCAGACATGAATACATGTTCTATAATTTGTGGAACGGCCATAAGGATCCGCAAAAAATACAGATGTGTACATGGCCGCATACAAATGAAAGATAGCGCACAGGTGAAAATACTGTTGTGTACGTGTAATGTGCATATTCCTATAAAAACTGCAACACACCCTGGCAGTAGGCCCGTCTCTGCAGCCAGAACTTGTATACGCACAGAAGATGCAACAAAGGGCCCATAACTAGGGATGAGCGAATCAACTTCGGATGAAACATCCGAAGTCGATTCGCATAAAACTTCATACAGTATTGCAATGTATTGGCTCAGATCAGACAAAGTTATTACTTTGCGAAGTCTCACGAGACTTTGCGTAATAACTTTATAAATTGATTTCTACTGTAAATAACCATTTCCCGAACTCTGGTTCGGTTCCAGGGTACTTCGGGTCATCGGAGCCAATACAGTATAATACTGTACTGAAACAAAGTTTTATGCGAATCAACTTCGGATGTTTCAGCCGAAGTCGATTCACTCATCCCTATCCTTGACAAAAGCCAATGATCGGGGCAATTATCAGGTAGGCGTTTTTGTCTGGGAATGTTCATTCCCAATAATTGCCCTGTGTAAAGATGCAGCCGATCAACAGGTGACCTAGCAAATGCTGGTTCATGAAGTGAAAGAATTGCTCGGACAACTAGATCACCATTTCCGGGCAGAAGAAGGTCCGGTGTATGAATCTGTAAAGCTACTTTCACATCTGCGTTTAACTTTTCCGGTATGAATATCTGGCAATGGATCTCAATAGCGGGGGAAAAAAATTCTTATGTTTTGTCCCCATTCATGGTCAATGGGGAGAAAACTGAACAGAACGGAATACTCCAAAATGCATTCCGTTCTGTTTGGTTGCGTTCCCAGACCGGAGCATGTAAATGTAATCAGGCACTTATCGGGAACAAACAGTTTGCTCCTGATAATTGCTTGTGTAAAGGGGCTTTTAAAGGACAATGAATCGCAAAACCAGATACTGGTACATAGCCTCATAGATTGTAAGCTCTTGCGAGCAGGGCCCTCGTTCCTCTGGTTGTAATTTTTGACTTGTCTGTTACTATGTTATTTATGACTATTTATACATGAATCCCTGAACTGTAAAGCGCTGTGGAATACGTTGGCGCTATATAAATATACCGTCTGTTATAGTAATGAGGAGACCACAAAACAGGGATTTCTACACAACAGTAATTGTCACCCTATTATGAGCTTTCCAGGATAGAAACAAAATGAAAACATCCGGAGAGGCTCAAACTTTCCATCCTCCGCTCCATTGCACTTTTTCATTACTTTAAAGTTCGATTTCCATATTTCTTCTGAATGTTTCAATCACCCAGGTGACCTCCACACATGCATACCCTATGTATGAAGAACATCTTCACAGATGTCAGGCGGACCATTTCCTGGGGACCCAGTTTCCTAATGTTGCACTCATTTTTCCATTCTTCGGATCCTGTAGTTAAAGCATCCGTTATGCACCATTATAGCCATTTCCGTTTAGGATGCAGGACTTTTTTTCTGTCTACAATAATGGATCCCCGACCGAAATGGCTGAAACAGACGTCAAATGTGCATACCTGAGAATAACGGGTGCGTTAAATACAGGGTTCGTTTTTTTTCCCCCTCTTTCTCTTGATCTGTTCTTCTTATGGATCACAAGAATGGAAAAATAAACGGCGATGTGAACCCAACCAAAGCCTAGCACTGGAATTCATGAAACACGGCAGGTAAGCGGGGCTGTGACCATAGTCCACCGCCGTCGTCTCCCTTCAGTTAACGGAGCTATTCTTGGAGTCATGTGTTTAGCTCTTCACTCTTAAAATAGCCGGCACAGCGCTGAAATGGATGAGGAAGACGCAGTCATGAAGAAAGTGACAAATATCACAATGCCCAGCCTCTGCAACGCCACCCCGGCGTCTCCTCTGAACATGAATCAGTGGCACCTAGGGCTCGTGCTAATGCTATTGCTAGCAGGAACGGCTCACAATGCCAACATCTGGTTGCAAATGTTTCCCCCTCAGAGAATGCCTCGCAGTCTTCACAAGAACGTCCCCACGCACAGCACGAAAGAAAAAACCCTGTGGGCACAAATCCGCACTTCCTGCAGCCCACCAGCGACACGCACCCACTAAGTGATTAGTCAGAAGCCAGCCGTGAAGAAAACAACAATGCAGGTTCACTCAGTCAGTGTATTATGCACAGACTGATCCTTTCAGATAACGCTACTTTCACACTAGCGGCACGGACCTCCGGCAGGCTGTTCCGGCGGGTGAACAGCCTGTCAGATCCATCCTGCCGCTAGTGACCATGTGCCTCCGGACTGTCGCTCCGTTCCCATTGACTATAATGGGGTCGGGGGCGGAATTCTAGTGGAAGCGCACGGCGAGAGGCGGCCAGACTAAAAGTACTGCATGTCATAGTTTTAGTCCGGCTGCCTGTCGCCATGCGCTGCTATTGGAACTCCGCCCCCATTATAGTCAATTGGGATGGAGCGGCAGTCTGGGGGCACACGTGAACTAGCGGCAGGACGGATCAGACAGGCTGTTTACCCGCCAGAGGTCAGTGCCACTAGTGTGAAAGTAGCCCAATACAACCGCTTGAATCCGTTCAGAACGGATCCGTTTGTATTATCTGTAACATAGCCAAAGCGGATCCGTCTTGAACACCACTGAAAGTCAATATAGGACGGATCAGTTTTCTATTGTGCCAGATTGCGTCAGTGAAAACAGATCTGTCCCCATTGACTTACATTGTGTGTCAGAACGGATCCGTTTGGCTCAGTTTCGTCAGACGGACACCAAAATGTTGCAAGCAGCGTTTTGGTGTCCGCCACCAAAGCGGAATGGAGACTGATCGGAGGCAAACTGATCCTTTTCCATTCAGAATGCATTAGGGGAAAACTTATCCATTTTGGACCGCTTGTGAGAGCCCTGAACGGAACTCAGAAACGGAAAGCCAAAACGCGAGTGTGAAAGTAGCCTAACTGGGCATACACCTTGCTTGTGCAGATTGCAGAAAAAAGCTTCACATCCAAAGCTGCATTCAAGATTCTACTGGGTGCCATTTGCAATGCATCTATATAAGTCGGCCATGCACATTGGGGAAGATTTAAAACTGGTGAAAAATGAAAACTGGCTTAGTTGCCCACAGCAACCAGATTTTTTTACCTTTCATTTTCCAAAGGAAAAAATAAAAATATGCAATCCGATTGGTTGCTATAGGCAACTAAGCCAGTTTTCATTTTACACCAGTTTTTTTAAAATCCCCTCCATTATATTAAAGGGGTTGTCCCACAAAAAATATTCTCCAGTTTTTAAACCAGCACCTGATTTCTTTTGTAATTGCATATGATTTAAAGTTTAGCATAGCAACTGAATTATTCAATCAAATGCATCTGTACAGCGCCACCTGCTGTTTGTTCCGTTTCTTATTTCTTTGATCGGCTCACGTGCTCAGTTTCATCCTACAACTGCCTCCTGAGCTGTGATAGGGAGAGCATGGACACACCCCCCTTAGCTGCAGCAGAAAAGACACTCCCCTGAGCTGTGATAGGGAGAGCTGAGACACGCCCCCTTAGCTGCAGCAGAAAAGACACTCCCCTGAGCTGTCAACTTGATATAAATCTAGCAGAGCAATGAATGGGGAGATATCTGGGACCATGTGAGGTACAGGGTTGGGATAATCCCTTTAACAACAGGTGGACTCATCAATTTTGGCGGGAGAGGCTAAGAAATGTGTATAGGTAGCCATACTTATGCCATACCTTACCCTATTTTCAGGTCATCGCATCTTTTGGCTGGCACACAAAATGATTGCCCTGTGTACAGAATGAGGGTGAGCAGGCACAGAGCATGCATGTGTATGGTGGGGAAGGGGTTTGGGAGAGACAGCTGTGTAAGGCTACTTTCACACTGGCGTTTTGGCTTTCTGTTTCTGAGATCCGTTCAGGGCTCTCACAAGCGGTCCAAAACGGATCAGTTTTGCCCAAATGCATTCTGAATGGAAAGGGATCCGCTCAGGATGCATCAGTTTGCCTCCGATCAGTCTCCTTTCCGCTTTGGAGGGGGACACCAAAAAGCTGCTTGTAGCGTTTGGGTGTCTGTCTGACGCAACTGAGCCAAACAGATCAGTCCTGACACAATAGAAAACTGATCTGTCCTCCATTGACTTTCAATGGTCTTCAAGACGGATCCGTCTTGGCTATGTTACAGATAATACAAACGGATCCGTTCTGAACGGATGCAGACTTTTGCATTATCTGAACGGATCCGTCCATGACAGATCCGCACAAAACGCAAGTGTGAAAGTAGCCTAAAATGTACTAGTACCATGCTTTACGATGCCCTTTAATACACTTCTCTTCCAAGACTACATTACCAAAGCATACAGCGGGCTCCATTCCTACAGGGCAGACCACGGCACCCATGTGGAAAAATGGCTCATACGTCCACTGCGGAGCTCCAAAGCCGTTGTGTGACAAGTGACAATAGACTATTACAGGACATGCATGTGAAATGTGAATTATTGAGAGTGCACTTATTTTTATGCTTCTTATGGAAACTATGGTAACAAGATGTTAGACGGAAAAATAACAGAGGTGTGCACGTATCCTGAGACGGGTTTTCTGGGGACACGCGAACGCTGTGTACAGGAAGAGGGGGTGGGGAGGCATCAGCAGAACATTTACAATGATTCCCGCCATGCTGTGATTGTATGAGGCTGGAAGTAAACCATACAGTGTTACACATCGTGCCAGTTTGGGAAAAGCGACTTTCCTCAACGCAGGGTTGAAGAAGGAAAAAAAAAAAAAAAAGCAAGAACAGCTGCCAACAGCCAACAAGTGAATTATATCCTTCCGACAATTAAACCCATCCCCCAGCCACCCACACACAGGATCTCCCTTGTTATATTCCAATATCGTGTTCCTCTAGCCACAAAACAGCAAAAGGAAATATCCCAAGATCTAAGGTGCCCTGGAAGACCCCCGGGACACGAGGGACATTACAAAGGATTAGAAATTAACAGAATTACCCTATTGCTCCTACGTATACCACTGCAAAGCCGGCCATACACGAGGACCGGCTGACCATCTAATGGATGCGGACCTGCAGACGGAAGATTTTGGGGGAGATGCCCGTTCATTTCGTCCTCAGTGACATCCCCCACCAAAGAAGTCTGATAGCTGCTTTCTCCCATTCACAACACATGCATGCTCTGCTGAGGACGCACACATTTGCAGGATCCACAGAGATGGTCGACGGCCATACGCTCATCTCAGGTGTCTAACTGGCTTTAGGATGCTCATAGTAGCAGCCTTTCTTCAAAAGCCATGGAGAGATGCCAGTCCCTGAAAGTCCCCTTGCACCACACGCTGGGTCCCCTGAGGCTCCATGGTGGGCTTCAAGGACCACCTCCACATGATTTTTGTATTTTGGACATATACGGAATCAAACAAAGCCATTGGATGCCTGAAATCAGAGTCATACGGGTGCACAGTAGGTCCCCCTGGAGGCCTTCTGGTGCCCAATTACAACATAATGCAGGCTAGATTACACCTCTTTGAGATGCCGGAAATCTGGCTTCATAAATCCATTAAATGGCTCAATAAAGCCATATAAATGGAGACAACTGGTGCACTCCAAGGTCTCCTGTGATGTGGGCAGATATGTAACCCTGCGGTAACCTGACATTTCACAGCACTTTCCTTCACTACTTTTAGCCTTTAGACTGCATTTCTCGATATTTTCTGAAAGACAACTGTATGGCTCTGCTATAGTGGTATAAGGCACACGAGGCATAGCCCACCCTCTGCCCCCTCTCTAGGCTGGCTCTCTACAGTATATACAAGCATTTACACCCCACCCCCCCCCCCCCCATGTACTCCTCCGCCCACACTCTCCCCTCCTAAATTCCAACAAACAGAGGTAAAGCTCCCCCCCTTACTCGGTGCCTCTCTGGGAGCTCCGGAGGGCCCTGTAGCAGCATGTTAAGAAAACAACCTGGGCCTCAAGAAAGGGGAAGAGCCGACTTCACCTCCCTGCAACCTCTACCAAAAAATACCCCAAAACACATCTCCTCGTGCTGCCTCCAGGGGGTGGATTTATTTACTGCTGGGCTCAGAAAGACCCAAGAGTGGCCACAGCAAGAGTACAGACGGTGGACGAGCAGGTGAAGACACCCCAGATACATAGTAACCTCCTTCTAGCCAGCCGAATCACAAAGAAGCCACACATCTATGGATCTATAGCCATACACTATGTATAAGTACACATCTATGGATCTATTAGCCATACACTATGTATAAGTACACATCTATGGATCTATAGCCATACACTATGTATAAGTACACATCTATGGATCTATTAGCCATACACTATGTATAAGTACACATCTATGGATCTATTAGCCATACACTATGTATAAGTACACATCTATGGATCTATTAGCCATACACTATGTATAAGTACACATCTATGGATCTATAGCCATACACTATGTATAAGTACACATCTATGGATCTATTAGCCATACACTATGTATAAGTACACATCTATGGATCTATTAGCCATACACTATGTATAAGTACACATCTATGGATCTATTAGCCATACACTATGTATAAGTACACATCTATGGATCTATAGCCATACACTATGTATAAGTACACATCTATGGATCTATAGCCATACACTATGTATAAGTACACATCTATGGATCTATTAGCCATACACTATGTATAAGTACACATCTATGGATCTATAGCCATACACTATGTATAAGTACACATCTATGGATCTATTAGCCATACACTATGTATAAGTACACGTCTATGGATCTATTAGCCATACACTATGTATAAGTACACATCTATGGATCTATTAGCCATACACTATGTATAAGTACACATCTATGGATCTATAGCCATACACTATGTATAAGTACACATCTATGGATCTATAGCCATACACTATGTATAAGTACACATCTATGGATCTATTAGCCATACACTATGTATAAGTACACATCTATGGATCTATAGCCATACACTATGTATAAGTACACATCTATGGATCTATTAGCCATACACTATGTATAAGTACACGTCTATGGATCTATTAGCCATACACTATGTATAAGTACACATCTATGGATCTATTAGCCATACACTATGTATAAGTACACATCTATGGATCTATTAGCCATACACTATGTATAAGTACACGTCTATGGATCTATTAGCCATACACTATGTATAAGTACACATCTATGGATCTATTAGCCATACACTATGTATAAGTACACATCTATGGATCTATAGCCATACACTATGTATAAGTACACATCTATGGATCTATTAGCCATACACTATGTATAAGTACACATCTATGGATCTATAGCCATACACTATGTATAAGTGCACATCTATGGATCTATTAGCCATACACTATGTATAAGTACACATCTATGGATCTATAGCCATACACTATGTATAAGTACACATCTATGGATCTATTAGCCATACACTATGTATAAGTACACATCTATGGATCTATTAGCCATACACTATGTATAAGTACACATCTATGGATCTATTAGCCATACACTATGTATAAGTACACATCTATGGATCTATTAGCCATACACTATGTATAAGTACACGTCTATGGATCTATTAGCCATACACTATGTATAAGTGCACATCTATGGATCTATAGCCATACACTATGTATAAGTACACATCTATGGATCTATTAGCCATACACTATGTATAAGTACACATCTATGGATCTATAGCCATACACTATGTATAAGTACACATCTATGGATCTATAGCCATCTTTGCAGAGACAGATTCCAACTTTGGGTGCTTCGCTCCAAGATGTGCCCCCAATAAATGAACCCCCTTCCAACTGATAACAATGCTAAGAGCTGGAGACATATATACCGAGGGCTGAGCACACAGCCTGCTGCTCTGCACCCACTGGATATACCAGATAAGTACAAGAGACGTCAGACTCGTTCTACCTGTATCGCCTTATAAAAAGCACAAGGCTGCTGCATTGACACACGGAACGGAAATGCTTTAAATAAAGAAGGTCTGCAGCAACTGAGACCTGTGTGGGAAGCATGGTGGCTCAGGAGACAATACTGTCGCTTTACAGCATTGTGGCCCAGGTTTAAAATCTGACCTTGGACAACATATGCATGGAGGCTGTATATACTTCCTCCAACGCTCCAAAAAAACATACATAATTTGTCATTTAGATGGTAAGCCCCCATGGGGGGGGTTAACAATCTGTACAGAGCTGTGCAATGTGTTGGAGCAGTATAAGTGAATTAAAAGAACAATAAAATACAATGCTACTGAAAAATCTTATTAATGTCCCATTCACACAACCGTATTTTTGCTCCACATCCAATCCGCAGGTCAGATACGGTCCCATTCATATCAACGGGGCCGAAAAAACTGCCGACAGCATCCGTATGTCTGCATCTATATGTCCTATTCTTCCACATTTTGGGGACAATCGGTAGTGTCCACAAAAAAAAAAAAATTATAATGGATGCAACACGAACATCATCTATATTTTTTGCGGATCCGCATTCGGGGACCGCAAAATACATGCGGTCATGTCAATGCAACTTTAGGATATATTAATGAATTTTTTTGTGTGTGTGTGTGTTTTGTGCATTTTTTTGCTGGCATTTTATTTTTATTTTTTTTAATTAAAAACCCACTAGCTGCAGTCTTTGGGAAATATTAAACAGCACATAGATTATATATTTTTTTTTATTTTACACTATTGTGGTGCATGTAGGTTTTTTTTTTTTTTTTTAATTGCGTTTTCTTTTACCACACTGCTATAAAGATGTGACATTACAGAGGGGTATGTATATCCTTTCCTATTTAAAAAAAATAAATTACAAAAACCACCAAGAAAAGTGCCAGGTGGTGAATTAGACCAGCGATAGGAACTGACTGCATTATAAATCACTATGATGCAGTCCGCTTGGGTCAGGGGAGCCGCGGCCGGTCCTGGAGATGTGGACGACCCACAGGACACACAAGCCGCATTTCCCGGACCTAGCACGGCCGTGTGCATCAACCCTAAGGCACTCCAGCGGTTGCGAAACTACAACTCCCAGTATGCTTCATTCACTTTAAAGGGAGTTCTAGTTTCCCCACAATAGGGAAGGTGGCTGATCCCTGTAAGGGATGAAATTATAACCCAACTGTAATATTGTTGGACTGTAAAAATACACAATACAGCGTACAGCCACAGAAGACCTGTAAGGAGTTAATACTACAAGATGCCGTGTCCGGACCAGGGAGCACTGTCCTGACAGCACCTAATAATACTGGAGGGGAGGATTTAGAAGATTCTTTGGAAGGGTTAAACGGAGCTTGACCCGGTGCGATTCCCATAACCCTGAGTGTAACACTTTGTGGTATTAGAGAAAGACCTGGCACCACATGGCAGGTTGTACAGCGCTCATCTCCTCCGAACAGGTGTTCTGTCTATAGCATTTGTTGTTTCTGGACCGCGATCATCACTTGTACCTTTCTATGCCAATAAAAACACTGACCTGCGAGCGCGAGCCAAGAGAGGCGATCACGTATTTAAAGGGACAGGGCCATGATGTCCTGTTTCCAGTAACGCACCAGCCGGCGTTACACCTTTTACCTGTAGGCCATCAACGGCTCATACCCTCCTCGCCTACTTTAGTATAAGCCTCACACGTAGGAACAGAACAAGAAGGGTTAAGGAAGCACCACTAGGCGGTGGGTATTCCCTGGGATGGCCTGGGACTTGTTTTATTTGACAATATCATTGCCGTTTCTTATCATTTCTATATTCACAAGGGCATGCGGCCCTATTCACACTAGTCCTGTTCATTGACCCCCTGCTTACAGATCTGTCAGGCCCCTCTTACAAATGGATCCCAAAAATCAACAATAGGGTCGCCAGGATTCTGGTGGGGGAGGTTTTACTGCAAAATTAGCGGGTTATACTACATATTCTTTACCATGAGGGGTCTCTGAACGGAATATTTTTTTTTTTTTACAGATCCTAAAGCTGACAGATTCATGTCAGCCAAACCTACGGATTTTGGTAGGACTGTCTGTCCATCTAGCATGTATGGGGGGGGGGCTCCTGACTGTCCCCTGACGGAAAATGTCAGGGCAGAGAGGGATCAGGGCCCTGGACTTAAACCTACCTGAACCTTTTATTCTCAGGAGATGAGCCCCCACCAAATGGCGTACATGAACACAAGGAGAGGTAAATGTAGGCCTCACTGTTTGTGCTCATTCAGATGGCCGCAAGTGTTTTGCGGTCCGTAAATTGCAGATCCACAAAACACGGATACTGGCCGCGTGCGTTCCGCATTTTGCTATATCGAAATGTCTATTCTTGTCCACGACTGCAGACAATAGGACATGCTCTATATTACAGATGTGGACAGCACACTGTGCTATCGAAATGAAAGGGTCCGTTCCATAAAATTGCGGAACCAAAGCGAACCCATATATATGGCCATCTGAATGAGCCCTTTGGCACACACTAAGTGGTGTTCTGAGACTTATTGCTAAATGACATCTCAAGGATCATTAACTTTATCATTTACTCCCCATTACACTTTCCTATTGTTGTCGCAATTCTCATCCCAGTCACGTGACCCAGCCAGTCCGTCTCCAATCTGCCTTTCCATCACGTGCTGTCGATACGCATGTCATCACTATTGAGATTAAGTACATGGCCACCCTGTAGAACTGCTTCACAACGGCACATGCGCAGAGCCCGCACATGCGCCGTTATACCCAGCATCAGCAACTCCACATACTTAATACACAGCATGTACGTCACTGTGGACAGCGCCTACGCAGCATGAGTCACTGCATCCTGTGGCACCTAGAAGGATGTATTTCTAACTCCTGGATAACCCCTTTAATCTCAGTAATCAACATCTTCTTCCAAGATAAGCTTTTTGGCCTTTTGTATTAACTGAAAAATACTATGTTCCATCACTTTCAATGTTTTGCACTAGTTTTGTAACATTTATATACAGACGTGGACAAAATTGTTGGTACCCTTTGGTCAATGAAAGAAAAAGTCACAATGGTCACAGAAATAACTTTAATCTGACAAAAGTAATAATAAATTAAAATTCTATAAATGTTAACCAATGAAAGTCAGACATTGTTTTTCAACCATGCTTCAACAGAATTATGTAAAAAAAATAAACTCATGAAACAGGCATGGACAAAAATGATGGTACCCCTAGAAAACACAGAACATAATGTGACCAAAGGGACATGTTAATTCAAGGTGTGTCCACTAATTAGCATCACAGGTGTCTACAACCTTGTAATCAGCCATTGGGCCTATATATATGGCTCCAGGTAATCACTGTGTTGTTTGGTGATATGGTGTGTACCACACTCGACATGGACCAGAGGAAGCAAAGGAAAGAGCTGTCTCAAGAGATCAGAAAGAAAATTATAGACAAGCATGTTAAAGGTAAAGGCTATAAGACCATCTCCAAGCAACTAGATGTTCCTGTGAGTACAGTTGCACATATTATTCATAAGTTTAAGATCCATGGGACTGTAGCCAACCTCCCTGGACGTGGCCGCAGGAGGAAAATTGATGACAAATCTAAGAGACGGATAATCCGAATGGTAACAAAAGAGCCTAGAAAGACTTCTAAAGAGATTCAAGGTGAACTTCATGCTCAAGGAACATCAGTGTCAGATCGCACCATCCGTCGTTGTTTGAGCCAAAGTGGACTACATGGGAGACGACCAAGGAGGACACCATTGTTGAAAACGAATCATAAAAAAGCAAGACTGGAATATGCCAAACTACATGTTGACAAGCCACAAAGCTTCTGGGAGAATGTCCTGTGGACAGATGAGACAAAAATCGAAGTTTTTGCCAAGGCACATCAGCTGTATGTTCACAGACGAAAAAATGAAGCATATCAAGAAAAGAACACTGTCCCTACTGTGAAACATGGAGGAGGCTCTGTTATGTTCTGGGGCTGCTTTGCTGCGTCTGGCACAGGGTGTCTTGAATCTGTGCAGGGTACAATGAAATCTCAAGACTATCAAGGAATTCTAGAGAGAAATGTACTAGCCAGTGTCAGAAAGCTTGGTCTCAGTCGCAGGTCATGGGTCTTGCAACAGGACAATGACCCAAAACACACCGCTAAAAACACCCAAGAATGGCTAAGAGGAAAAAATTGGACTATTCTAAAGTGGCCTTCTATGAGCCCTGACCTCAATCCTATTGAGCATCTTTGGAAGGAGCTGAAACATGCAGTCTGGAAAAGGCACCCTTCAAACCGGACACAACTGGAGCAGTTTGCTCATGAGGAGTGGGCCAAAATACCTGCTGAGAGGTGCAGATGTCTCATTGACAGTTACAGGAAGCGTTTGATTGCAGTGATTGCCTCAAAAGGTTGCGCAACAAAATATTAAGTTAGGGGTACCATCATTTTTGTCCATGCCTGTTTCATGAGTTTATTTTTTTACATAATTCTGTTGAAGCATGGTTGAAAAACAATGTCTGACTTTCATTGGTTAACATTTATAGAATTTTAATTTATTATTACTTTTGTCAGATTAAAGTTATTTCTGTGACCATTGTGACTTTTTCTTTCATTGACCAAAGGGTACCAACAATTTTGTCCACGTCTGTATATATTTTTTTATATACATACACACAGCAACATATACATAGATAAATGCCTCTACGGCCTCATGCACACAACAGTATTCTGCATCCATGTCCAATCTGCATTTTATCCATTAATTACTATGGGTCCGGATGTGTATGTCAGTTCCGCAGATTATAGAACATGCCGTACATTCTTGCCTGTATCGCAAAAATTGTAATTTCTAACAACAAAAAGTGAGAAAAATGCAGATTGCACATGGAAAGTATCTATATCTAATAGGTCTATGGTCTGCAGACTGCCATATGGATGCAGTCGTGTGCATGAGGCCTAAACATCACAGAAATTCTCTTTGCTGTCAGATTAGAGCAGTACTTGAAAATCATATGGTACATGACACTCTCTAACAAAGCTAGAACCAGCCCTGTACCTCACATGGATCCAGTGATCGCCAAATTCATTGATCTGCTAGATTTATATCAAACTGTCAGCTCAAGGGGAGTGTCTTTTCTGCTGCTGCTCAGGGGGGCGTGTCTAAGCTCTCCCTATCACAGCTCAGGGGGCATGTCTCAGGTCTCCCCATCACAGCTCAGGAGGCAGCTGAAGGATGGAACTGAGCATGTGCGGCCATCTCAGTGAGCAGGTCAAAGAAATAAGAAAAAAATAAAATAAAATATTATATATATATATATATATATATATATATATATATATATATATATATATATATATATATATATATATATATATATATATATATATAGGCGATGAAAAATCAGAGCAGCACTCCTGATAATAAATGTGTGGGTGCCAGCGGTGAACACACCTTACCAAGGTGTAAATTTAGAATAAATGAAAGACACCGCAGCACTCCATTTGGTGAAAAAAGTGGGACCCTTTATTCACCTGTGCGACGTTTCGGTCCGCTCACTGGGACCATTCTCAAGCATTGCTTGAGAATGGTCCCAGTGAGCGGACCGAAACGTCGCACAGGTGAATAAAGGGTCCCACTTTTTTCACCAAATGGAGTGCTGCGGTGTCTTTCATTTATTCTATATATATATATATATATATATATATATATATATATATTACAGCAGGTGGCGCTATACAGGTAAATTTTATTGAATAACTCAGTGGCTATGCTAAATGTTTGATTACATGCAATTACAAAAGTATTCAGATCCAGGTGCCGGTTTGAAAACCATAGAATATGTTTGTGGGACAACCCCTCTAAATACTTCCTCTAGACGTCATCGAACTGCTCTAGCATAAATGAAATGACACTAAACAGAGTAATGAGCACTGTATAGAAAATAAACCAAATAAACCCTACTATAAAGACGACGACGGCTTCTACAAATAGAGCGCTGACGTGCCACTATGCTTGGCTGAAACATCACAGGCTTGTCATCTAAATTGTGTCGGCTTATGTGCAAGATTATAATTTACAATACGGATTTACAGACAAATACACCTACACAAACGAACGTACCCATCACTATAATAATGCAGCACAAGGTTATCCGAGCTTATGTTTTACCAATTCAATCTCAGTTTATGCTTCGTTGTACGTGCGATTTTCACAAGAAGCAGAAAGTCATGTATAATGGACAATAAGTCAACCTTTGGTGAATCTATAGGAATATATAAGCTTCCAGAGTCCTGAAAGCTGTGATAATCAGTTTTCGGCCTGATCCATACCATGGCTGTGGAGTCGGTAGATAAATGGTCCGACTCCTCGGTTTTTGGTACTTCTAACTCCCCGACTCCTCTGTATTTAATATGCAAATGTATTTTATACATTCCTTGAAGGAAAGAAAGGCAACATGCATGTCATTACCACAGAACTACTGGCTAGGAAGCTGCTGCCTTCTCCTTTGTGTGCTGATCTTCTGCTGAAGATAGGCCAGTGGGAGGATCCAGGATGGGGCATTTATTTTAAAACATGATTTCCCTAGTAGAATCCCATAGTCATGTTTAAAGTTTAAGCTAATAATCTGAATTTACAAGTTTTTATAGACTTAGCTGAATGACAGCAGTTTTTTAAATGGTTTACAGCTTCAGTCTTGAACTATCGACTATCCATTCCCTTCACTTATACAAGTGTCTCTAGTCCTGCAAAAAACATATTTACTTAAAGAGGCACTAGAAAAAAAAACATCTAAACTAACCATACAGACATGGAGAGCGGCGCCCAGGGATCTCCCTGCACTTACTGTTATACCTGGGCGCCGCTCCGTTCTCCCGGTATAGCCTCCGGTATCTTCATAGTTAGGCTCCACCCAGGGGAACCTGCCGGCGTCTCATTCTCCCATGCTGTAGCGCTGGCCAATCGCAGCGCTCAGCTCATGGCCTGAGAGAAAAAAAAAAAAGCCTCTCAGGCCATGAGCTGAGCGCTGCGATTGGCCAGCGCTACAGCATGGGAGAAGGAGATGCCGGCAGGTTCCACTGGGTGGAGCCTAACTATGAAGATACCGGAGGCTATACCGGGAGAACAGAGCGGCGCCCAGGTATAACAGTAAATTAGTGAGAGGCTAGGTTAACCATGGGCGTTGCGTTCCCCGTAACAGCGGAACACAACACAATGGAAAGTATAAGTATTGCCGCTCCTTAACTGTGCGTTGCGTGCCATATAGTGAAGCATATGAAAAGCATGCTTCTTCATGGTCACTTAACGTGTTCGTTTTGCGGTAACGTGACGCACTGGTCTTTATTCTTACAGTAGAGAAGTACCGTATTTTTCGCAAAAGTGGGGGGGAAATAATAGTGCGTCTTATGGGGCGAATGCTGCGACCGTCCGGTGAATAGGCTGAGAGGGAGGAGGGGGTGGGGGCTGGGGGGAGGCATCTGTTTCTGTAATGGCAGCGGGGCCCAGTGCAGTCACTGTATTCTAATACACCGGGCCCCGCTCACTGTAGTATACGGTAATCATATCTAACTTGTGGGTATTGTTAAAGTATTCCAATCATCTTAAATCTAGCGCTGTACTACTTACTACTAACTTCTTGGCAGTCAGGAGGCCGGGTGGGCGCTCGTAGCGTAGCTCACTATGTCAAGCGCCTGCTCCGCCCACTTTATGAACGAAGCAGGCACCGTGCCCCGCTGCCATTACAGAAACAGATGCCGGCCCCCATTCACTACACAGGGACACTGTTATGGGAGGGGATCTGTGGATGACACATAAGAGAGATATATATATATATATATATATATACAGATGCCCCCATAACAGTGTCATCCACAGACCACCATTAGTTCAAAACCCACCAAAAGCTCCCCTACATGGATCATAGACACAATGGACAGGAGGGGTCCCCATTGACTTCTATGGGAGAGTTTCGAGGCATGCCCTGTGACCTGTGCAGAGGTCAGGAGGGAGTAGATAAGCTGTGATATCATCTAATGTGAATGGTGGATCCTATGTTATCTACATGCAGTGATCTTCTCCAGAGTATGGTGGTGGAGTGACTGCTAATGCCATCACTCATCCCCATACTGAATTATTGTTTGCCGTCACGATCTGCTGCCAGCAAACTGTAAATTTTGTGACGGCACAAATGCATTCTGCGGTACATCTACACCACTAGATAACTGATAACCAGCGTTTTTATGAATGCTCATTAGTGATTATCTGCAGGATTCTGGGAATAAATATGTAACTGAATCCACATCTGGTAATTATACCCAGCATTGGGTCAAAGGTGTTGATTCCATTATCCTAATTGGAGTCAGTAGGTGATAAAGACTTCCCAGAAAAAGGTGTCAAGACAGCATTGTATGTGGCAGACAATAGATGTCTAACCACCCCACCTCTATTCAAGTTTGGCTTCTCCATTTTTACGTAGATGGCCTCCTTCACGCCTCGTTTGTACCAATCGGCTTCCTTATCCAAAACACGTACTTGACTGTCTTCAAAGGTGTGACCTGTTCCTTTTTGGCTCTTCTATGCCGAGCCATACGCTGATGTAGTTGTTGTTTTGTTTCGCCGATATACAGTTTCTCAGAACTGTATATCGGCGAAACAAAACAACAACTACTGCTGTCTTGACACCTTTTTCTGGGAAGTCTTTATCACCTACTGACTCCAATTAGGATAATGGGATGAACACCTTTGACCCAATGCTGGGTATAATTACCAGATGTTGATTCAGTTACATATTTATTACCAGAATTTTTGTACAGTCACTCAGAATTGAGAAAGCTCGTTGGAAGAACGAGTCAAACGTTTTCAAGAAATCTACAGTACGTCCAGTTGCCTTGATTTATTCTTTACAGATATACCATGACCTGGATAAATGAGAACCTTCACAGACACCATTATCTTATGACTTTACATGGCCTGGAAATTCCTGACCAGTAACTTTTTATTTGTTAGACTGAGGACATAAAATAAGAAGTGATTTTTTTTATTGCAGCATCTGAAGTCATCCGCGCAGCAGGAACAATCAATCGCAGATGAAAAAGAAACCTTTCAGACAAACAGCGTTCCACTCACTATAATGACTGCAATTAAGAAACCACTAACTATAGCCAAGGAGAAAACAACGACTTTGTTTGGGGTGCAGGATACATTCCTGAGAGAGAAAAAAAAAAAAAAAAAAAGCGCAAAGCAAATCAAAAGCCCCGCGCCACCAGTAACATTCTCCAGCACACGTCCATGTCCCAGTGTCTACTCTACAAGAACGTGGGCTCCCAGGAACAGATTACAACCTCAGCACTTGGCTCTCTGGCATCCAGACATCAGGGGTGTGGAAATCGTATCGCCCCGGGACATGCAGTTCCGGGCGCCGGGCAGGTAGTTTGTTCAGTAGCTTAGCCCTGCTGCGGGCAAGTAGCAGGGCTGAGATGGCTTTGTTTACCGGAGCAGTGGATCGGCGACGAGCTGGGCGTGGAGAGGCGTTCCCATGGTGATGGGGACGCTTGAAGTTAAAATATACCATCGGATTGGAGAAAACTCCGATCCGACGGTATATTCTAAAAATGAGGTGTTCCCATGGTGATGGGGACGCACCTCTGACAGGGTGCTGCCATCCACAGCACCTGAGGGGTTAATTGTGCGGGCGGCAGCTCCCTGTCAGAGGTCGGGTGCCGGGAATGTTTCTACAATGTTTGCATTGGTGGGCAGTGCGCCCTCCCCTGTATTAAAATCATTCGTAGGCAGTGCGCCCTCCCCATAAGCAATGCGCCGCACAGACCTGTGAGTTACAAGAAGGAGCGCCGGGCGGCCACAGCGTATGCAAGTATAATGCTGCCAAGTAACTGACCATGGCAACAGGACTTCAGTAGCATCCTGGCTGCCATGGTAACCGATCGGAGCCCCAGCATTACACTTCTGGGACTCTGAGCGGAACTGTCGCTTGGGGGGGGGGGGGGGGCACCCTGCCCACCAATGCAAACATTGTAGAAACATTCCCGGCACCCGACCTCTGACAGGGAGCTGTGATCACATTAAGGCCTCGCTGACACCAGGCAGTGCGTTCCAGCCTGATTCTGTCCAGAATGCACTGCACCGCGTTGCGGCCGGCTAACCATATTGTGGGGCAGGAGGGGGCGTAGTGGTCTGTTAAAGTGATTGGCACCATAACCATGCCCAACGGCTGCAATCCGATCGGCTGCACATTATGCCTGCGGTCCAGTCCAAACAAAATGCTGCAAGCAGCATTTTGACCGGACCTCAGGCATAATTGTGCCTTGTGATCCTGTGTATCCGATCGCCAGTGGTAGTGGCTACGGTGCCATTTACTTTAATGGATCGTCACGCCCCCTCCTGCCCCACAACATAGTGAGCTGGCTGCAATGTAGTGCATTCTGGACAGAATCATCTGGTGTGAACGAGGACTAAACTTAGAGTCATTTCACACCACAAAGACTGGAACGCAAGCCAGCCACCTCCCTGCATAATATATGGATTACATATGAATCAGATAGAAAAAAAACTGCTCCGTCAGATGCCATATAATGGACCTATCCCACCACTATAAGTGTTGCTGTATTCCAATTGCTGCATTCTGCCAGGCCCTACAGGAAGATTTCTGCAATGGTTTGACGTAAGGAGTGTAATTGGTGCCCGTCCCTGTCTCCCAACATACGCACGTGTACAACCCCGCCTAAAGTTCATTCATAACCTTCTTGTTTGCTAGGTGACACGTTCCTTTCCTGTGGAGTAGAAATCATTGTGCAACATCCACAGATGTATCCGTTTACCATACAAACATGGATGGCACAGATCGCCAGCTATGTCACTTGCCCAGACGTTCGTCACTAGTGACCCACTTACACCATTGTGAACGTAATTACTACGTACGTGGCCAACGTCATTGCCAAACCAAGGTAAATTTGAGCAGCCATCAAGCACTCTTCCAAAAAGCCTTGCACAAACAAACTATTTCATACCTACAAGCATGTGCTCCCATACCGTGAAAGGTGCATTAACCTTTACAGTAACACAAACGGTACTGGCAGTTCCAGAGATGTAAATGTCAGCTCGTCCATGGCCAGAAAGGGGTTTTTAATATTATCCCGGCCTAGAGTATTCGATATGCCTAGGAAAATGGCAGTTTGTGTTACAGCCAGGGCTGTGGAGTTGGAGTCGTAGAGTCGGAGTTAAAGCTAGTTGTGGGTGGAGTTGGAAGAAATGTACCATCTGGTTTAGAAAAAATATATATCAATATTGTATAATTATTTATTAACTTTCATATACATTTAGAAATAGTAATCAAATATATTTCATTTAGCACAGTGATGAGCAGGGCGTTCTAGTGGTGATAGATAATCAGTTCTCACCTCTCCTGTCCCTTACACTATAAAAAAACTGAAGTCAGCACTTCCCAATGTGCCAATGCACGCTGCCATGGCTAGAAACACAAAGGAAAAAAAAAAAAAAGACAGCAACAGCACTCTGCAAAGTACAATAATGCCATAATTATAGAAAAAAATCTGGTGCTAATGCTACACTTATTTTGCAAATTTGAGATTCTTGGCAAATACATTTTGTACTAAATTATTTCGGCCCGTCTGCCAAACATCAAGGCGATCTCTATAAGGCTTCATTCACATCACCGTTCTGGCTTTCCGTTCTCCTTCTCAGTCTAGGAGCAGGAGAACGGAAAGGACGGAAAAGGCACATAACTGACGCCAAACTGAGTCAAACGGAGCCCTTAGGACCCTATAGATTATAATGGGGTCCGTTATGTTTCCGCTCAGAAGATGATTTTTAAGCGGAGACAAAACTCCTGCATGCAGGACTATAAACCAGGCATCCTCAAACTGTGGCCCTCCAGCTGTTGTAAAACTACAACTCCCACAATGCCCTGCTGTAGGCTGTTACCTGTAGGCTGTTCGGGCATGCTGGGAGTTGTAGTTTTGCAACAGCTGGAGGGCCGCAGTTTGAGGCTGCCTCCTATAAACAGTGATAAGCAGGGTGTTCTAGTGGTGACAGATAATCAGTTCTCACCTCTTCTGTGTTCTCCCCTGCCTTATACTATGCATAGTGATAAGCAGAGTGTTCTCTTTGCGATAGATAATCAGTTCTCATCTCTCCTGTTTTTCAGCACTAAAGGGGGATTGTCCGGCAATAAGTTACTTTTCACAGGTGCCTGCAGCCTGCCTCCGCTACTGAAAGACTCATACTTACCTACTCGCTGCAGCTCTGGTCCCATATGCTGGCTCCCAAGTGTCCATCTTCCGGTCCACTGCTTGTTTAATTTGTCCCCAGCACGGGCATGATCATCTGCTCCACTGCAGCCAATAACTGGCTTCAGTGGTGGTGTCTCTTGTGGACGTCACCACTAAATCCAGTCATTGGCTGCGGTTCCACTTTTTACATGTTTCTTTTATTCCCATTTAGACTTGCACATGATTCTCTGCATTTCCAGGACATACATATTAAGCTTCTCTAATGTGCTGAGGACAAATTCACAGATTTATTACAATTAATAAATATATACCAGAGTTTTCCAGCTATTGAATGCATAGTGCATTGCATATTTACTTACTAAAATTAAGGAAATGTCAGGAAATTTATCTTAATAAATACAGAGTTTACTTTTACGATGGTGAAAACAAAAAAAAAATGTTATCATCTATTCTTATGACTATGTTGTGCTTTCCTCTATTATTCCTGCTAGAGGTTTATGAATGACTTATTAGCAGATCGCAACGAAGGTCCAACAGGGTGTCACCCCAACTTGTAACACCGATCAGCACCTTTATTGCAGTCTGCTATCAATTCATTCAACATCTAGAAGGAATAACAGAGGAATGTTATAAGAGTTATATGAAGAACGTTCCAGAATTGTTAGTACATGGAGAATGCAAGTAGTTATTAAAAAGGGACAGGTCAGGAGAGGTCCTCTTTAATAAAAGTGATATATAAATCAGATATTGACAAATCAGGTAGCCAATGCACTTAGAAATCTGCCACTGATTAATTACCTTTTGGGTTATTTTCCATTAAGAAGATGCAAGAAAAAAAACATAGAACTACTGCTTAAATCATTACATTGTGGATGGGATGGCAAGAAGTCTTGTAACCAGATGGGAGTCACTGACTTGCTTAAGAATTCAGGGGTTTTCCAATCAAACAGGGACTTGGCTGGGCTGCATGTACGGCTGCAAGGTCTCCATGGAATTAACCACAAGACAGACATCAATAATTTTCCTTCAACACATGAAAAATTTTCCTTAAAGGGGTTCTCTTCGTTTTATTGAAAATCTTGCTGTGTTCTGACAGGTGGAGTGAAGACAGTCTACTCAGTACACAGCTCTCAGTCACGCCACTGCACTCAGATGTCCAGACCAGATATCTTCCCAAGTCTTCCTGTTCAGCTGCATATACTCAGGACCTGAGCAGAAAAATGGGCACGACGGAGGGATAAGTACTGAGCAGACCATCTTCCTTCTACAGGTCAGCACACAGCAAAAAAAAAAATATATATATATATATTATTATATATATATATTATATATATATATATATATATATATATATATATATATATTTTTTTTTTTTTCTTTTTTTTAGAGCGCCTGGAGAACCCCATTAAAGGGGTTGATCCAGACTGACAACTTATCACCTGTCAACAGAATAGTGTCTGGTTGGTGCCAGTCTGGGTGCAGAGAGCCCCTAAATCACTACCATGGTGGTCTAGTGTCACCCATTTGAATGGAGCAGCAGTCAGGTATGATGTGCACTGCTTCTCCATCGAAAGTCTATGGGATTGGCAAAGACAGCAGAGGACACTGCTCAGCTGTCAGTCAGTCCCATAGATTTTGAATGGAGCAGCTGTGCACATGCTTGACTGCCAGGTCCATGTTCTCGTGGTCAGTGGAGGCCCCAGTGGTCAGACCCCCTATGGAGGAGACATATATCTAGTCTATGGATAGTTGTCAATCTGAGACACCCCCCTTGTTTAGAGAGAAGCTTACAAAGTGGTTACCTGTCACAAGTGGTCTTCACACTGACCAGAAACATTTAAAATAAGGGGGGGGACACGAATGGAAACTAAAAATCTGACATAATAAACTCATGATGAAAACAATGGCACATGGCAACATGGATTCAGCTCTGAAAGGCGCATGACCGCTCTTCAGATAAATCTGAGATGCAATCATTCATTCATCCAGGTTTTTCATGGACACTCCAGGACATCCTGAATGCTCTCTGGGTTTACACAACTACAGCTCCAGAATTTGTGAGCAGATACAGACTATAAAGACAGAGGACGTCCTGCTAACATCGTTTCCATTAAAACTTAAAACAGGACATCTGGAAAAAAGACGCTTGTGTTGGAGGAAATAGTGACCTGTGACCCATTACACGTGCTTCTTGTCCAGGACACAGTGCTCTTGAAAGGGTTAAAGGCTAAAGCACACGCACGGATAGGCTACTGGAGTAACATTTATTTAACCTGTTTGTGAAGGTCTCCGAGCATCACTGAGGGCTTCCCACCTGCTACATAGTGCGAAATTCTCTGTCATTGTCCACATCCAGGTCTGAACACGACACCTTATGGGTATATTTACATGTGGCGCCGTGAATGTACCCCACCTAGAAGCAGATCTGTATACAACAACATGGACTCAAGGAAGTCCGTCACCAAGAAATTCTCGTAGGGCTAGCTCAGATGAATGTAATGATACCTCGCACTGCGAGATATATTGCCTTATTTAGGAGAAAAAGTACTTTTAATCAATATGCAAATGAACAGTTAAGTGCACGTAAGGCGGACACAAGCCACTCCGTGCACCTAAGCTCCTCCTGCTTCCTCTGCCAGCCCCTTACTCTTCTTGATTGGCAGAGGAATCAGGAGGAGCTTAGGTGCACGGAGTGGCTTGTGCCCGCCCTTGATGCACTTAGTGATCTGTTGCTTCATTCTGGAGAAAAAATACTTTTAATCCATATGCAAATGAGCATTAAGTGAAAGGTATCATGACAGTCGGCTGAGGCAGTGTGTCTAGTTTTAAGGGGTTCTCCAGTCATTTTAGGTAATCCATCTTATGTCGTATCCTCTGGAAGGGGGATATTTTAGTTAGTAGTACTTACTGGTCCCTCACTTACACAGCCTGCGGACGCTTCCACCCAGGTCCTGACCAGATGTGTGCCCTTCTCTTCCTATTCAGCTGCATTTACTAACAGGAACAAGAACAGAAGGTTTGGTGGGGACTTTGGTGGGACCCTGATCTGGGACATCCGGTCAGGACCTAGGTGGAAGAGCTCACAGCGTATAAGACTGTAGAAAAGATGGCAGCATCGGCTGTGCAAGAGACCGGAAAGTACCAACTAAATGATCTTGAGTAGAGCAGAGAACCTCTTTAACTGAATTTCCAGGAGACGCTCCCTAAACGATCAGCTGCTAGTGCTCTTTGCCTCCATACAACCTGAAGACATGTAAGCAGCAGAGCTTCCGCCCCAGATTTTGCTGACAATAAACAGCGGCATTCACTTTTCCAATTCCTCCCCGTGTGAACATGCCCTTACGCTGCTTATACAACAAACACGGGCCACGTATTTCCTTCCATATGTTTTTGCCAAAATAACAATTGGATCTCAGAGGTAGGGAAGAACAGAAAACCCAAAGGACAGGTTTTCCTTCTTCCCTCTTTTGGAATCCAGCCGCATTTTTGGCAAGTAACGAATCCAAAGTTCAAAGCCTCTCCTGTAAACAAGTCCTTACACGGCACCATGGGAAAACACGCTCCGCTCGAAACCAATCTATTCTTTCCAGAAGAAGAAAAGGAGGAGGGAGATTCTAGTTTCGCTTTCTTGTATTTGAGTGGTATTTGTGGTGTTTTTTTTTTTCTTTACAATTTCAAAAATCAAGGCAAAATTGTGACAGAAAACAGCAAAGAAATTTATTTTTATTATAATTTTTTTTTACGAGGTTTTGAGCAGACTGTAAAACCCTGCGCCAAATTGTCCGATCATGATAAATCCCTATGATAATTAGCCGCTATTGAGCCATGTTCACATCTGTGCTGAAGCCTGGCATGCAGCGCTATTTTGGCCAGTTAAAGGACAGGCCCCGTTTCCACGGCATGGCACCGGCATCATATTTCTCTACTCACCCCTGGTCTGGCAGGTACTTTGCTTTCCACTGCGGATATGGGGCCCCTTCACTGCAGCTTGTACAGTGTAGTGCCAACTCTTAGACCAGCCACTGGTCAGAAGCGCGGTCATGTGACCTTCATGGTACTGGTTTGGCTCGCTAGGAGCCTCCTCAGATGTGGTACCCAAAAAAGTTTTGGCCTAGTGCAAAAACAGGGTAGAGTCGAGTACAGTCGAGCTGGTTCCAAGCAATGATAAAGGGGCTTATGATGGACCCTATTATAGCCTGGTCAGGTGACGCTATGAAGGAATGGAAATGAATACCACAGGTGTGAACAGAGCCTAAAGTCAAGTGTACAAATCACTGCAGAACATACATTGTATCTGGAGGGTTCATACGATGTTACAAAAATCAATTTGGAAACTCTCCCCCTCGGCTCCTGCAGCAGTCTTCCCAGACGTCTCTATGACAACCAGGCGGATGTGGACGACGAGCTAAAGCTGAACTATCAGGTAGGTTTTATGTTACATATACACTACGGCTTCACTGATAATAATCCAACCACTACTACAGAGACCAGCAAGCCCTTACCTCTGCTCGTCAGCTAACCAAGTGGAAGGGCCTACTGGACTAATACACTCCCGCTACTCAATCTACAGAGGTCTCAGGTGCACAGTGTTCCTTAAGGGGGTCTTCCTATTAGCAATATTTATCTTGTAACCACAGATGTAACTTAATCCGAAGAGCAGAGAAGCCCTCGGTGTGAATGGAGTAGTGGTGCACATGCGGCTATAGGACAGCCATCTCCACATGCATCCACGTTATTGCTCCATTCACTCAGGGGAACTCTTGGGGTCATTTATCAAACTGGTGTAAAGTAGAAATGGCTTAGTTGCCCATAGCAACCAATCAGATTCCACCTTTCTTTTGTGACAGGCCCTTTGAAAGGTGGAATCTGATTAGTTGCTAAGGGCAACTAAGCCACTTCTACTTTACACCAGTTGTGATAAATAGCCCAACTGGTTTTGCGATCAGTAGGGGTAACAATGGTCCCATTTCTTACTTAGCCTGTGGGTCAGAGATATAAGTTGTGAAAGAGGTTGTCAGACGATAAATATAAAAAAAAATCTGGGTGTGCTCTGGCTCCTCCCAACAAATATCGGCGGAGCCAGATGCAGTGTGCAGCAGCCTCTCTCCTCCTGAGAGACAAGAGGCTGCTACACATTAGTTCCTATGTGGCCCCTGCCTGTGTGTATTTCTCATACACTGCAATGCTAATGCATGGAGGGTATGAGAGAAGCAACCTGATGACTAGGGAACTATATAATATAAAAAAATATAAAAAAAAATTATATATATATATATTTTCCAAATTCTAAATTTTAAAATTCAAATCACCCATTTAAAAGATATAGGTCAGTTTTAGATGCATTTTTCATGCACGGGAGGGGGGGGGCGACGACGACAATCCACATCTCTTAGCAACCACCAGTTAAAACGCTTTGCATCCGGGTTGCTTCCAGATGCAATGCGTTTTTGACAGAAGCCCCATTCACTGCTATGGGACCAGGGCTGAGTGTAAAACGCTGAATATAGAACATGCTGCGATTTTCACATAACGCATCATCTCTGCGTGAAAAACAACATTCGTGTGCACAGACCTATAGAAATGAATGGGTCAGGATTCAGGGCGGGTGCAAGGAGTTCAATTCACGCATCGCACCCGCGCAGAAAACTCGCTCGTGTGAAAGGGGCCTTACACAAACAAATCTTGTCTGGTGTTTTTTTTTGGGGGGGGGGGGGGGGGCTGTATAAATGACAGAACCACCACAGGATTTTTTATATATTTTTTTGCAACCTGCATTTTCAGATTTTTTTTCTGCCTGTAACCTCTGACATGTTTGTTTTATTAACTACTTATATTCCACCATGTAATATCAATTCTGGAACATTGATTCTTATGACTGTATGAGCCATTCCTTCATTATTCCTGCTAGAAATTATTAATGAAGGACTACAGGGGCGATACCAGTAGGGGGTGTGTCCCTGCACTATCCAATCAGTGCTGCCACAGTCAGAGTGTGCAGGGACACACACCTCAACTGGTAACACCCAGTCAGACCTTCACTGCAAACTGCTAGTAACTCAGCCAGAACTTATAGTAGGTATAATGAAGGCAAAAAGTCATAAGAGTAGATGCTGCTGAATTGTTGTTGCAAGGGGTTTGCAAGTAGTTGCTAAAACCGACAAGTCAGGAGATGCGACAGGTCCGGTCCTCCTTAACCTAGTTCATCAATAACTGAACATAAAACAGCATGACTTCAATGGTACTGAAGTTATCTAGCCAGAGTTATGATCGAAATAATAAAAATAGAAGCCAAATGACATGCAAAAAAAAAAAAAAAAAAAAAAAAAAAAAAGCCTGAGCAGCAGGGGGCTGAGGTGTCAGGACAGGTAGAGAATGGCATAACTGCTGTCAATCCTCATTAATCCCTTACCTTTCATGTGTCTTGCCAATCTATTGCGATTTACATGTGCAAAACCTGTTCTACACCAGGGCCACGCTCCCAGTGGGCCTGTCACATCGGATACCAAGTCAACCTTCCCATCTGCCTTTTTCATTATTGTTCTTGGGCAGAAAAAAAATAAATTAATGAAATCGGAGAAGTTACGTCTTGTCGAATAACACAAGTTCCCAGAGATAGTTTTTGCATAAATGAAACTCTGACATTTTGATTCTTATAAATTATGAAGCGCACCGACAGTAACAGGAGCAGAAAACCGGAACCCCTCACACGGTAACATGTATTATCAATGACTGTGGGCCGAAGCTCTGCTGGACCACAAATAGCAATGGCCCCTTAGTTTCAGGCATTCAGACGGTCCTGTGTTTTTGGCTTGTCCAACCAAGACATTTGAGTTGTTGATTCACAAGCTTTTCCACAAAAAGACCATTAAAATCAATTCAGGCATCCACCAAATCAAGTTCACAAGAACTGTAAATACATAAGCTATTGGTCCAAATGTTGTGTTGCCTTTAGAGTCATTCCGTTATAATAGAAGTCTAAGGCCTGGATAACGGATCCGTCTGGTTTATGTTATGCAGAAGAGGATTCCAGCATAACGGAAACCGGATGGATTCGTTATCCAGGCCTTAGACTTCTATTATGACAGACTGAATAACTGAATGCCTCTAAATGCATTCGGTTATGCATTCAGTCACGGAATTGCGTTATAATCCGTGGTAACGGAATCCATAATGCAATTCAGATTATACCACAACCCGGACTCAAATTTCAAAAACTGAAATTCACTCCTCCCTAGTGATATCCCTATAAAGTGCCGTCACAGAACTTGGGAAATAACTGTGACATACCTGGGATAGTAAACGGAGACGCTGCCGCCTCGTAATACATGAACAGTGCTCACCACTGTACGCAGAGCAACATACTATTCCCAGGTTTCATAATCACACAGTGCCTGGCTACATTGATCGACAGGGCCAGACAGTGGCAAAGCAGAAGGAGTGCATAGGCACAGAAAGGAGTGGAGCAATGGTGATGCCCACATTGGACCAAAGGCCTAATGTGCAGATTAGGAAAAAGTATCATAACTTGGGAACAGAGCCTCGAATCAGCAAAAGAAAACCAGTGTTTTAATCAGGTGAACCACAGCTATGCGTCTATACACACACAGCAGGATAGTGATTTTTTATTTATTTTTTTACAAGAAAACCTGGTATGAATAACTTTGATGACTGGTATGATCCGGGCATTTATCAGGAAGTCAGATCACTTTTCAAACAAATGAGTCATTTTGCCCAATCCCACATGGCAATTACTGCGTCGATCAGACAACAGTGGTAAACGCTGCATGTGACTGGTTTTACACTGGCCCCTAATCTAATGACTGTATCTGGAGGTTGGTGTGAGCTGTGCATTTATAGGGCCCACTTCCCTCAATTTTGCTTTTTTTTTTTTTTAAATGTACAAAAAACACAAAAACACCTTAGCAATCGCTCTACATGCAGTCTGTTCCATATGCGGTCCGTATGGCCTTCTTTTAGTAGTATTTGTGAGCTTTTAACAGCAAAAAAAAAAAAAAATGTTCTTTTAAATTAATAAATGTATCTTCGACTTTCAGGGTAGGTTCACATCTGCAGCGGGTAACCCCCGTAGTATGTTCCAGCAGAGGAACTGACCAGCAGGGTTACTATATCCAGCACAGACAGGCACCAGAGGATCCCCCCCATTCACTATAAATGAGATCCAGTAGATTTCCAGCATAAATGCCAACATTCTGCCAGAAAATTAAAAACTAAGCTTTTTTCCAGCAGAATGACGCCATTTAGGCCGGGAACCCGCAGGATCTCATTATAGTGAATGGAGATCTGGGAGTGCCAAGTTATCCTGGATACAGCAACTCCAGTGGTCTGCTCCTCTGCCCGAACAGACTACAGAGTTAAAACAAAAAACACGTATGTCCTGCATTTCATATTTCCAATAGACTTTCAGCTAACATCTGGAGCAGGAGTTTTATCACAAAGAACGCACCCAAAATTGGACAGTATGTATGAACCTACTTATATGCAGACCTCCATCCACGGTTTGCCTGCTACTGTTGTACAGACCATGAGTATCATATGTGGACGCTGCATATACAGGTCAGTCATTATACCCCCCAATAACATTCTCTGTCTGATCACTGTGAAATGCCGGCCTTGCGTGTCCATGCTCCATACGGCAGATCACAGGACACACTGCTGGGTCACACCTCGCTGCTTTGAAGTCATTGTTCCTCACAAGCCTTTGTTATTAGCTACCCACAAAATGCTGGTCTGTACCTGACCGCAGACTATCCCATGGCGAAGCTGACGACGCTCACATGTAAACAGGCTTCGTTGACTCTGCATATTCCAGTGCCTAATATGTTAGAAGAGGGTAAGAAAGTTGGCAGCACTTCTGGCGTACAGAATCTGAAAGTGTCTGCACAAGCAGCATTTTACAAAAAAAATAATATGTATAATTCTGCTCAATTATCCAAAACCTAGCCTTACATCTGTCTCCATATACCCATATCTACTGCATTTATCTATCGTATCCACCCATCTATCTAATCACTGTTTATAAAATTAACTTAATACTAAAATCACACTTGTTATATTAATGAATAAAAGATTCAAGTTGAACATTTTTTATAATGTGAATTGAGTAATTCTTTGAGAGAGGAAAAAAAAAAAAATGGTGCCTCAAATGGTCAATGGAAACCAAAGTCATCCACCAGCTGGATTCCATATCATCATGTAAACTAAATAATAAAAATTCTGAATTTGCGCAAATTCAATCACAGCAACTCATTATGTGACTTGGAGATGTGCATAGCCCCATATGCCTGTATGCTAACATTAAGCCATGCTCCTGATGACACAGCGGACTATGTCCTGGAGATGGCCTCCCAGACCTGGATCAAGGCATCAGTAGGCTTCTGGACAGTCTATGGTACTCGGATGCACGGATACAGAATGTCCAAAAGGTTCTTCATTAAATTCAGGTCTGGGGAGCATGAAAGCCAGTCAGTGACATCACTGTCTTCATCATCCAGTAACTACCTACACACTCTGGCCACGAGACTGGGCACTGTCCTGCACCAAGAGGAACCCAAGGCCTACTGCGTCAGCATAAGGTCTGACAATGGGTCAGAGGATTTCATCTCAGTACCTTACTGCAGAGAGGCTATCATTGGTTAACACATGGAGGTTTGTACGACAATCCAAGGATAGGCTTCCCCACACCATCAGCCAAGCCAGATGATATTGTAGGCAGAATAAGGCTCAACGTGGCATTACCAGACGTTATCACATCTCTCACATGTACTAACCTGTGAAGAGAACAGGGTGCCAATGGTGTTCTGCAGCTAAAGCCAAATCGGGCTGGGCTCTGAGCACAGGCCCCACAACAGGATGTCTAGTCCTCATGCCACTTTCATGGACTCCTCCTGTTCATCCTCACACAAACCAGCAGAAACCGCTCCAGATGCTAGGTTGATGCCTGCCGCCTGCAGGGCAGACCAGCAAAGTGAGGCATACCTGCATGCTTCCCTCTCCTGTGCTCTATGGCCTCCTTGTATGTAAACTTCCTGTTTGACACTGCTGCAGTCAATGAGGCTGCAGCAGTGAACTACTCACCTTGCATCACGTGACCATTTGTCATGATGCAGGGGTGGAAGTTTGTATCCAGGGAGCCCAGCGGAGCAGCAGAGGTCAGGAGTGAAGGAACACTGAGCCAGCACCTGGCATTTGCCAAACCCCCCCCCCCCCCCCAAATCAAAAGGTGCATAATCCTGATATACCCAAACTACCTAGGTAAATCTCTGTGAAGGAGTAAGTTGGTCACAATTTAACTACACTGACACACTACTAAGACTAAAGAGCTGTTGACTCATTAAAAATAATGAGTAGCCTAACTTTCATATTTGCACCAAACAGGAAAACTCCTGGTCACTGAGGTATGAGAACAGTACATGTTAGGGGTCACCAGTTTCTACACCAAATACTTCACAAACTCTTTAGCTAAGCCCTCACTGGCGGCCATATGATACTGTGGCAAAAAAAGTTACTTTCCAGTGATGGAAAATCACCCTGGTTTCAGAAGTTTGCCGTCTCCGTGATAAAGAATCCTGAGGAGCATTCTCATTAAACTTGGACGACGGCATTTCTTGCTAGGATATGCCCTCATTGTCTCATAGGTGCGGGGCCCACCGTTTTGCGGACAAGGACAGGCGATGATACAATGGATCCGCAAACAGGGTTAGTCATGCGATCAAAAGTTCAGCCCCCCTTACTGTACTGAAACAGATGCAGTGCGCTGGCCACCATAATGAGAAATACCAGGTAGTACTTCCTTCTCCTACACTCAGAGCAGATAAGCATTTTATGAATGAATTAGAGGAGAAGAAATTGCAGTCCTCAGCCTTCCAGGAGCATTGCATCTCCCCAGACTGTATGCCTCATTCATGATGCCTCACTGATGATATTAACCTCGCTGGCTGAGATGCATTAAGAAAGGTCTGGATTCCCAGAACAAATGTAATTAGCCAACGTCCATTCACTCCAGCAGCGCTGGGAAGAGACAGGATATAATTTGATGTAATCAGGAGGCCATCTACACGGGGCAGAGCAGATACCGCACACTCATCCACTGCGTGGTCTTTTAAGGGCAATGCACAGTAATGAAGACATCTCAGACTAGAAGATCTGAAGGCTTCTTGCCCAGTATCCTATGTTCCCATAAATGTTTAAATTAAGGTGTGAGGGGCTTCCGTTAAAGTTACCCCTACCGGTGAGAATGCCAAACCATCATCCAGGACCGCAGGGGATTGCCACCTAAGAAATTTCCTAATATTTTCTGACAGCTTCGCCAAGGATGAATCTAATCTTTGGAGAGCACTTCTAGTCACAACATATTAACATCAAGGCTAGAGTACATGTTCCTGAGGTAAATAGTGAGGAAATCTGGAAGACAGAATTCTACTCCCACCATGGAACACGGCTTTCACCGTCTCCGCCTGTAGAAAACGCAGCCAAGGAGAATGGTTTCACATCTCATCATTAACATGTCTAGCTTTATGCTCCAGGGCAAAATCTTATAGACTTTCGAGGCCAGATAATCCTGTCCCGGAACTTGTCTTAAGATCTTCCATGGTACCAATAGATGAAAAAACAAGCAAATGTTTAGGTGCACTAGCTACCTGGGTATTTGATGAGCCCAACTGGATCAACTCAGTTCTCATCTACTATACGGTTTGTATGGACGCCATGTGCATCTGTACAAGGCTTGTGCATGTGCCAATGCAATTTGCGTGAACCCACAAACCAAAGAGATACTATACCTGTATAAGTAATGCACAAATATGCCCACAAACACTCGTTTTTAGGATGACTGCATTATTTATCTATGAATATGCCAGCTATTCCACAGCACATCTGCCCATGTACATGGGGGATATGCTGCAGACAATGTAAAAAGTATGTGGGAGGGGAACTTGGCGGGAAAAACACTCGATTTTCATCCCGTTTTTTTTTCCTGGATTTTATAACTGATCCTCCAGATAGGTCATCAGTATCTGATCGGTGGGGGTCCAACATCCGGGGCCTCCGTTGATCAGCTGTTTGAGAAGGGACTGGCACTCACAGCAGTGCCGCTGCCTTTTCTCTGCCCACCAAGCACAGCGCCGTACACTGTATAGAGGCTGTGCCTAGTATCACAGCTTGGTCCCATCCCCTTGGCCATGTGACCTATGAATATGACATCACATGACCTAGGAAAAGCTGGAGAAGGCGTCGACGGTACTGCAATCGCCAGTGCCTTCTCAAACAGCTGATCGGCGGGGATTCTGGGCGTCGGACTTCCACTGATCCAGAGGATAGGTAATCAGTTACATAATCCCAGAAACCCCCCACTAAAACCAGAGCAGATTGGCTGGTTTCATCATCATCATTATTATAGCCTGTAAGTGGACCCAAAACTGTCCAATTCAATGGGCAAAAATCTTCTATGATCATCATTTTATGGTAACCAGAATAGACACAAGAAGAGCCAATGCAAGCATCAAATGCTAAATCATGTAGCATTAAAAAAAAGGATGCAAATGGTTAATAGTTCTAAGTTACTTGTAGCAGACAGAATGACCTAGAAATGAGTCAGAATTTAGGGAAAATGAGGCCGGTACACTGTGGTTAGTACCTCAAAACAGACCAAAATCCTCTGGGTGACTCACAAAAGTGAAAGGAATGAATCTACAGGCACCGTACAAAGGAAACTCTTTGTTTGTACCTGGAACTTGCTCACATCGACCTTCCCGAGACCACGAGGACAGTGCAAATCCAAACGCGCCGGCTGCACGCAGGAACGAGAGGAACATACGCAAGGCAACACGCCGGAAACAAACTGTACACATCACTGCTGGACATTTTGCATAGTTACTATATTATCTTAGGCTTTGGTAGGAATGACATTTTTCTGTTCTGCCACAGGAGCAGAAAAACTAAAGTCGAGCTCTGATATCACATGACTGACGATAATGGGACCCAACGGACCCCTTAAATTTATAATGGGGTCCGACGGATTCAGTCATGGCGCCTGTCATTTTAGTAATGGCAGATACTCTGACAGTAAGGAAAAAGGTGCTAGATGCTAATCTACCAAGCCATAACTTCTCAATTTTTTTTTGAAATAATTGTTCTGAAGAAGGTTCAACTTGATGGACCCGTATCAGATGAGTTCTTCAGGCCATTAGGTGCAGCTTTGAGGACAAAACCATTGAGGTTGCCACAGCTCCACCACCTTTAGGTCTCGTTCACATTTCCGTTTCAGTGTCAGTGTCACGTCCGTGAAAAAAAAGCGTACGCGTTTCCTCCGTGAAGGATCCGTGGTTGGTCCGAGTGTCCGTTTTTATCATCCACTTGTCATCTGTAATTCACCGACGATGCTCAGATGAAAATGTATTTCCAAAAAATCTCCTATTAGTCTTCAGTGAAAAATGGACGCAACACAGATACAACACGGATGTGTGTCAGTGATTTTCATGGACCCGTAGACTTCAATGGGCGTGCTTGATCTGCTTCATAGATCAAATATGTGCATGTCAGTAAAAAAATACTGAAATGTGAACAGACATTCAAATCAATGGGTATGTGTGCTGTCCACAGAAAACGCGTACAGCACACATCAGTGAAAGACGGGAATGTGTATGAGGCCTTAGGATGCGCAATAGCTTAGACCTACTAGACCTGTGCCTTACTGGTGAAGGGCCTCCAAACTGTTGGCGAGTTCTGACAGAAGGCATCATATACAGCTCAGGACCTCTCCGTCTGCGGCCATCTCTGGTTTGACAAATGAAAGAAACTGACTTTTTTTTTTTTTCATAACTTTGGTAAGGACCATTTGTGAGGCCAAAGAATCAACACGTTCCTCATGGCGAGGCCCCAGTAGAAAATGACAGAGCAGTTGTGTCATTGTTGTCAAGGTCTACCTTTTATTTCCTCTTCTAAAGCAGGACTGGGTTTCCAAAAGTGAAAGAACAGGCCAATAAATCACTTCTTGGAGGACATAGTCACATGGCCACATTGTGAGAAGACATTTTCTTTTGCCAGAAACTAGAAGAAATCCCATTCGACCAAAGGTGTTAAAGTTTGAACCTAAAGTAACGATTCAACTCATTGGTTGTATTTTTTGGGATATATTTGCAGGTGAACAGTCATTTGTATTGAACAATGTCATGTGAAGTGTTTTTTTTTTTTTTAAAGAAAGCCTCACAAAAAGCCATCTGTACTGATCCAAACCCCTCGTTCAACTTTAGATACGGGTGGGTTTATAACGGTAGGGAAAATTCTTTAGAATTTGTGAGATTTACCTAAAATAGAACCAAAGATCCTTGAAGACACAACGATGCTGCAATCAGGCACACAACCACCCTGCTCATGCCAAAATGTGATACCACCACTATTTTTAGACTGTAAACAGTTTGTTGGCATTGCCTGAAGTGAACGGTCTGTTATACGTCCATACATATGTCAGTACAGTCCTCACTTTGTAGAGGCAAAAAAATGAAAATAATAATACAAAAGATGCAGGAGTGACATGGATTCAGCGGAGAGCTCCACACCTTAGTTTTGGTCCACGGCCTGGCCAGGAGATGGGATTCCTCTCCACGGTTTAGAGTCGGCAGCATTGCACAGACTACGCTCTGATGTTTCTGTACAAATGGGAAGTTTTTCACTGCTGGCGCGCAAGTTATTTTCATCTTTGCTGTGCTATGGGAGCCAAGCAGATGCTGCAGATTTTGGCCGGCTGTGGAATTCCATCTGATGCAACACTGCAAACCTCTCCAAAGCAAGAGCCGCGTGCGACATTCCTGTCCAGAGCATCCCGTACTACTGCCGCCCGTACAAACAGGGGGGACCAGCATCGAGTCGGCTTGGCCTTGATTCATAAATATCCGCCGTAGAAGACATAAGAGAAGAGAGCTGCAGAGCCATTATTGATGCTGCATACCTAGAGTCACACAACCCCCCCCCAGATTTAATCAACGATATCGATTAGGGTTCCTCCTCCGGCATCATGTCCTCTTTTGCTCGCTCAGTCAGTCTTCTCCATTTCCAGAAACTGAAGTTCCTTTCTGTCTGGTAATCTCCCTTAAGGACAGGAGCATTTTCTCCAAATCTATAAGTAAACAGGAAGCTCGGCTAATGCGGACACCATGCAGATGGAATCACTGACTATTGGGGGGTGGATTAATTTTCAACATCACAAACATATTACAGAGAGGTCACGCTGGGCAAACACAGCCCAGAGGTCTTGCTGGAGAAAGGGGACCCTAAAAGCACCATTTAACCATTCACCAACTGGAATCAACAACCGTACAAGGAGGGTGGGGAAACGGAGTGGAGTGGAGGCTCGGTGGCGGCGTATCACACCCTGCCTGAAGTCTGGAGCTGTTTGGGCAAAGAATCTCACTGCTTTGTTCACACACACATTCCTTTGGGATGACAAGCACTGCCCACTGGGTTTTCTAAGGGTTGGGGCCTGTTGGTTTTTAGCACTCTACCCACTGCCCCCCTCTACACTAAAGTGACTCAGCTGACAAATATTCCCGGCCAATTACATATCGCTTAACCATTTCCTTGCCAGAGAATCCAAATACAACATACACACAAAAAAAAAAATAAAGGGAATACTGAATGACCCAAATTCTTGTCACACGTCACACAGTCCAGCCACTATTCCTACATATATATCGCATACATCAACGTGAGCTTACCCTAGCGTATAATAACTTCCATAGCACATTCCCGCTGCCCGTGCCTCACCTATAGTACTGGCAACTTAGGCCCCTTGCAGATGAGCGCGAGTGGATTAGGTCCGGGTGAGTTCAGTGAAAAAATGTGCGATTTCGCAAGCAAGTTCAGTCAGTTTTGTCTGCGATCGTGTTCAGTTCTTATCACGCGGGTGCAATGTGTTTTTCACGCGTGTGATGAAAAAAACTGACGTTCGCATCACGCATTTCACCCGTGCGGTATACTGAGCCCTTACCATGGGAAGAAGCTACAGAGCCGAGAACCTGCCCATCCCTGCATTCACTTTTGTAATTAAAGGGAGTCTGTCATCAGCATTTCACGTTTTAAACCCTTCCTATAGCTTTCTAGCATGCTTACAGTTAATAAAAACGTTACCTTTAGCATCAATCCTGTACTTATAAAACATCTTTGTAACATATGCAAATGAGGGCTCGCAAGTGCCCAGGGGCGGCGTTACCCTCGTAGGTGCCCTGCTAGCTCAGCCTTTTCTTTGTTTCCCCCCGCCCGCCCATCCTTTCCTCTGACCGCCTATCTACTAACTTGTTGTTTCGCCGAGATCCCACGCCTACGCACTCAGTCTGTCGGCCGGCGCATGCGCACCGCAATGCCGCATTAATTACTGTAATGGCGTACAAGGAATGGGCATCGCAGTGCACATGCACTGGCCGACGGACTGAGTGCGCAGGCGTGGGATCTCGGCGAAACAAGTTAGTAGATAGGCGGTCAGAGGGAAAGGATGGGCGGGCAGAGGGAAGGAAAGGGCAGGGGAATCGAAGAAAAGGCTGAGCTAGCAGGGCACCTACAAGTGTAACGCCGCCCCTGGGCACTTGCGAGCCCTCATTTGCATATGTTACAAAGATGTTTTTTGACGGTTTTATAAGTCCAGGATTGATGCTAAAGGTAAAGTTTTTATTAACTGTAAGCATGCTAGAAAGATATGGGAAGGGTTAAAAATGTGAAATGCTGATGACAGACTCCCTTTAACAGAGTGGTGGGGGCATGCCAGGGGCCAGGACTTTAGCCCCAACATTTATGCCTAGAAACAGGCGTAAAAATGATGGCACAAATCTACTGAGGGTAGGCCTAATTTCTGAAGACACTAACCAAAAGACCCTGGGAAATATGTGGTATTTGTGTTGCTTTTTACTATTAGCGTATGGCTACTAACTACTACTTTTTACAACAACTGTCATATTAACAGTATAATTCATGGGCACACCTTTAAAAACGCGAATAAATACAGGATCCGTTTTTTCCAGATGACACCGGAGAGACTGAGCCTGTATTTCAATGCATTTGTCAGAAGGATCCGCATCCGGAAACAAATGCTATCCGTTTGCATACGGATTTCCGGATCCGGCAGGCAGTTCCGTTGTCGGAATCCTCTAACGCAAGTGTGAAAGTACTCAGTAATCTCAGAATATAACACTACGGCCTCATGCACAAGTCATATTATGTCTCCACAGATCCTAAGGGTACATGCACATGATGCATATTACATGCAGTTATTCAGAGTGGATTTTGCTGTAAAAAATCTGCAGCATAATACAGTACCAGCAAAGTTAAAGAGATTTTATTAACTTAGGCTACTTTTGGCTTTCCGTTTGCGAGATCCGTTCAGAGCTCTCACAAGCGGTCCAAAACGGATCAGTTTGCATCCTAATGCATTCTGAATGGAAAAGGATCTGCTCAGAATGCATCAGTTTGCCTCCGTTCAGTCTCCATTACGCTTTGCCTCGCAGCGTTTTGGTGTCCGTCTGATGAAACTGAGCCAAACGGATCCGTCCTGGCACACAATGTAAGTCAATGCGGACGGATCAGTTTTCACTGACACAATAGAAAACAGATCTGTCTTGGCTATGTTACAGACGGATCTGTTCTGAACGGATGCAGACGATTGTATTATCTGAACGGATCCGTCATGCGAGTGTGAAAGTAGCCTTATAGATGTACACGGTGCGTATTTTGCATGGGCAGAAACTGACCTGCAGTTTGGCCACAGAACGTGACTTGTATTGTATTGTTTTTCCATAGACTTCAATGTAATGAAAATCTGCACATGGACAATTTGCTGAGGGTTTTGATGCGTTTCTGCAGCCACTCCAAAACCACAATACGGCTGAGTTCACACTTTGGTTATTTGATCAGTTATTTCCTACACAGACCAGGTATAATGGAAAGATTTCCTCCTGTTCTGTGTTTTCGGCCTGAACCTGGTTTTAGCTCACAGTAACTGAAGTGTGAACTCGGCCTAAGGCCTCATGCATTTGACAGTGTGCCCTCTGTCTGTGGACGTGGACCCATTTATTTGATTGGAGTCCGCAAACCGCATCTGACTGGCAAAAAAAGTAGCGCATGCACTACTTTTTTTTCGGTGCGGAGGCACAGACAGAAAACCCACGTAAGCACTTCTGATCCGTGTCACACCGCACCATATCAATTCAAGTGAAGGGGTCAGCATTTTCGATACATTGCGCATGCGGCCGTTGCCCGTATATTGCCGACATGCTGTTTGCAGGCCACAATACAGACACAGACGGACCTGCTACGGTCGTGTGCACGAGGCCTTATAGAGCTGATTTATGTGCATCATGTTTTACATGCGGATTTTCCACATACAAATCTGCACTGTGTGCATATACCCTAAGAGTTGTACGGACCAGTAATATAACACCAATAGCGCTCTATGTCCCCATAGTGCACCTCTAAACGCTTCCAATATCTGAGGAGTTTTTAAAGGGAAAAATATCCTGGTTAGGCCTCAAGCACAGAACCGTTGTGTGTTTTGCGGTCCAAAAATCCGCAAAACACGGATGGCAACTGTTTGCGTTCCGCCATTTGCGGAACGGCACGGACAGCCATTGATATAACTGCCTATTCTTATAGGACAGGTTATATTTTTTTAGCGGACCACGGAACTGAGCAACGGATGCTGACAGCACACGGAGTGCTGTCCACACCTTTTGCGCCCCCATTGATGTGAATGGGTCCGCATCCAAGTCGCAAAAACTGTGGCTCGGATGCGGACCAAAACAACGGTCGTGTGCATGAGGCCTAACTCCGTATTGTCTCACAGAAGCAGCATAGGGCAGCTCATGGAGTGCCTATGACACACTGATTTAATGACCGAAGCCCCCCACCCCCTGAATCCAGCAGTATTTGAAAGAACAGTGTGCAGTCTCCACCTCTGCTCGGCCGAGGTTTACAGGCCCTGAGGCCGATTCCTGAGCCTTTCAGGATATGGAGATGAATAGCGCACCTCCTAACTTCCTGCAGCGCACATCAAAGCAGAACCTCTAAAAACGTACAAAGGTGTTGGAGAAAGCAGGGCAGGCACAGGCCCCTCCACAATGCCCCGCACCCAGTTACCTTCTCTCCAGAAATACAGCGGCTTTCTATTTTGTTACAGTACACCGACTGACTAGTCCGCACTTACTGCTCCTTGGGCTCCATTTGCACCTCGTCACACTGGCCACTGCAAACTGAAGAGGGGATGAGCAATTGTTCGACCCAATTCAGTTTGCATACTCTTTACATGGGGTGATGTGAAGCTAAAGGGCTTTTAAAGGGGCCATAAAAGTTTGCCGAGATCTTTCACGCGGGTATAAAAATGCCCATATACACAGGATTGTGCTGCCGACAATGAACGGCCAAACAACCAAGCACGAGTGTTCAGGCGGGCGAAAGTTATACCGGTGATCGCTGCCGTGCTTACACCTTCTACAAGAACAGACCGGACCGCGTAAAAGGCTGCCGTGCACATTGATTCTTTTGTGCTCCCAGGAGATAAGCCACCTCCAGAAGTGTCGGACAGCAGCTTCCTCCGCTCTCCCCATAGAATACACGGATGTGAATGTGTATGGGGTAGCCAGGAGGGAGGCAAAAGGTTGGGTGTGGAGTAAAAGGAAAAAAAAAGTGAATCGCATGTTGTCACACACATGGCTATGAGCAGTTATTGTCTGCCATACTGTAGAACAGGAACATTCTACGGGTAATTGCGTCCAGTCTGCAGAAAACGCCACCGCCCATGTGCATGCCATAATGTACAGCTTGCTCTAGGATTCTCCCATCTCCTCTGTCTCTACAGATGGATTGTGCGTTACTCTAATAATGCTACGCCCACATTAGCGTTAGCGGGGTGCCGGATCTGTACTAATGCTAGCCCACGTGTGCGGCCAGAAGTCCCCTCCCACCCCATTCACTATAATGGGAAGGGGCCGGTCACAACACTGAAAACATGCAGAAAGGCGGCCAGACAAAAAGCGGAGCACGTTCAAAACGCAGAGGTGAGACTCTTTAGACGCTCTGTGTACGGCCAAATGATTGCCTTTTATGTCACAAAAACACAAGTCAGATTGATACTTACGTGACATTTTACGTCTGGTTGTATCTATTCTGACTGCCTTAGGTACAAATCTAAAGCACAGGGAAGGGGCGTGCAGCGCCCACACATACATTCAAATACCATACGGAGAATAATGGCCACTTCCGCGCCCCGTCTACCCCGATGGTCTACGACCTGCAGCACCCCAGCTCTTGCACAACTACCACTTCCAGCAGCCGCAACTGTGTAAAGAGCGGAGTGACTCATCATAGGTGGCTATAGGACCGCACAGCCGATCGGAAACGTACGCCACTTTTTGACACATTCTGGCATCAACGAAAGGATTTAAAAAAATAAAATAAAAAAATAAAATAAAAAAATAAAATAAAAATAAATATATATATATATATATATATATATATATATATATATATATATTAATGTATATACTTTATATTTTCTAAAGAATAGCAATGACCTCCAGGTGTATGACAACCAATAGTGTCAATGTCGACTGCTTGTTGGACCACAAGTAAATACTGGCATTTTCCATTAAAACTATTTTTAGGCATTTTTTTTAGAACTTTCCATTGTGCTATTCCTCTGTTATTCTTCTTGGAAATATATGAATATTTTGACATCTGGCTGTTACCTTTCCCGCTGTGAATGGTGCATATCACTACACATTTTGACATTAACCTTATGTTGGTGGTAGTGTAGGGACGCAACCCCTTGACGAGGATAAGGGTTCATTCACACGTCCGCAAAATGGGTCCGCATCCATTCCGCAATTTTGCGCAGAATGGGTGCAGACCCATTCATTTTCAATGGGGCCGGAATGTGCAGTCCGCCACCGCATTTGCGGATCCGCACTTCCGCATCTGTGCTTCCGTTTCCGCAAAAAAATAGAACATGTCCTATTCTTGTCTGCAATTGCAGACAAGATTAGGCATTTCCTATTATAGTGCCGGCGATGTGCGGTCCACAAATTGCGGAATGCACATTGCCGATGTCCGTGTTTTGCGGATCCGCAAAACACTTACGGACGTGTGAATGGACCCCAACTGTAACATCCAGTTGTTATTGTTAATCTAAATATGCATTTCCAGGAGGAACAAGAGAGGAACATCACAACACAGAAGAGCTGATGAGTCCCCTGGCTATTGCAGAAAATACAAAAAGATTATATGTAACTGCAAAAGCATCCATCACGCCCATTATAGTCTACAGGTCCGTGAAAACCACGGAAGCAGCAGAGAAGCCATCCGCCTTTTCATGGATCGTTAGGAAGAGATGCTTTGAAAATTATTTTTCAGCTGTTCAGTGTACGTGAAACACGAATGACACGCGGACAGCAAAAAACGGACAGATGGGCCCTACTCTGATGCGTCACGGAGACATCACTGACCACCTTTTCACGGATGTAAGCACGGACGTGTGAATGAGCCTCAACATCGAACGTGTGTAAAGAGGCAGCATCAGACCAATAATTAAAAAATCCCGAACATCCTTGGCTATGGTTTTATTTTAGGATACATAACAATATGCATTCCACCAAAATGATGGTTTATTTTCAGAAAATAAGACCAGTAAGGTCCGGGATGAGGAGATGGAGAGGGGATGTAGCCCCCCTTCAGAGAGACTAATTAGATCTTTCCCCGCAGCCACAATAAAAAATAAAAATAAATAAAAATTAGATTGTAAGAAGCGTTTGGCAGAGGAACACACTGTTTTAAGGGTAGAGATAGAGGAGGGAGAAAATTCATTCATTGCTAATATACAGCATAACTTAATCAACAGCAAATGCTGGCAGCGGAGGGAGAAAATTGACTAATTAGGCACCGGCTGCAGGTCCTGGAATATCTTCCCGTGTCGGGGAGGCGCCTGACCCCAGCCGTTCTATGTGCTCGTTCAACACACATTTTATTAGCAGATGTTGATTTTTTTAATATTTTTTGGGATGCCAGCAGATATGGAAGTTAGACACGGCGCACTAACACGCTTCACCCCTCCAATACCTCATGGAGGCTCTCCATTCATTGCTACAGTCGATAAGCACACAGGAAGATAACCTGGGACTGGAACTAAGGCAGGTTTTTCTTCATGCAGTTTTTTGACCCAGAAGCGGATAAAAAAATAAAAAAAGATAAAAGACATGGGAAATGTGAAGAACATACTTTGCCTTCCTGCAGGATCCACTTCTGGCTATGGCTCAAAAACTGCATCAACACGGCATGTGTTTCCAGCCTTACAGAAACACTCCCGGATTTTTTCCCCTCCTCCGTTTGTAATTCCTGAATTTTCAGCCTCCTGTTTCCATTACACTATGTGACTGGCGATCCCACAGCGTCCTATGTGCAGACCGCAGAACTTGAGCGGACTACTAGTTACCCCATCACAAATACAAACGGGGGTGGGGATGATTTCGAGAGAGGTTCTTCACGCCTTAATAAAGTTATTGTACGCAATGGCAAAATCTGTAATTTATCAGCTGTTTTCTTCCTCCCGTCTCTTTTCTAAGCTAACAGTCTCTGAATTCTGTGATAAATCTGTCATGTTAAAACCAAGATCAGATTACATAAAAGTTAAAACCATAGAAGTCTATGGAGAGGGGGAGGGGGAGGGGGAGTAGGGAGCGTCAGAAGGGGACAGACACAATACAGACATGATTTAGATGCTAATAGACGCTATTATAGCTCATCCCAAAGGCTTTATTCAGATGTATACCACTCATTACTGCTCTATAACGTCCTGTATGGTGCTTCTGACCGATTGTAAGTGAATGGGTTAGGGAGCAGAATCTCCTGTCGCTACGTTTAGTCTATAGGGAGACATCAGTACCGCTCGTCTCCAGCCATCAGCTGAGGGATAACTGAGCCGACGGCATGGGTGGAGACATGGGAGTGTGCCCATAGAAAAAGCCAGGCAGAGTGCCCCCCCATGTTAGCGTAGAAGCGTCATACTAAGGGCCCATTCAGACGGCCATAGTGCTTTGCAGATCCAGCCATGTGCGTTCCGCAATTTGCAGACCACACATGGCTGCAACCTTAATAGAAAATGCCTATTCTTGTACGCGAATGCGGACAAGGATAGGACATGTTCTAGCTTTTCCGCGGAGCCACAGAACGGAACCACGGATACGGACATGCTGTCCGCGTTTTTTGAGGCCCCATTGAAATGAATGGGTCCGCACCTGTTGCACAAAATTGCAGAACGGGTGCGGACTCATTCATATGGCCGTATGAACGAGTCCTAATAATGCTCTTAATAATACATACGTTTGGATACATTTGGTTATAAGAAAACTCATCTTTCTACTAAAACATTGTGAAAAACTATTGTGGGCGACATTACATGAAAACGCCATTAAATAATGGGGCTGCGTTTAGAGATGAGCAAATTGATTTGTTCCATTAGCCAGGCAACTTCACCTGTGGCTGTCCCCACCCGTCATATGACTGACTGCGCCGCTGCCGAAACGTTGTCTTCCAGAGAAACTACTGAGCATCTTCCGCTACACTTCGGGGTAGTGGCGCATGTGCAGTAACTACTCCCAAAGGCGAATTTCGGCTTTGGCAGTAGCGCAGCCAGGAGATAAATAGGGTTGGGTGGGATGTCAATCATATGGCAGGTGGGCGCAGCCCCCCCCCCCCCACAGATGAAGAGGCCTGGCTAATGAGATCAATCTTCTCAAGTCCAGACACATTATAAAAGACACTCAGTGAACTGAAGTTTGACTGTCATTTTTTTGGGACCAGTTTATTTCAACGGGGCCACAAATAATGCAAACAGACCACCACGTGCTGTCCATATCCATATGTCTGTTTGGCGGCCCCGCTAAAAAAAAAAATTGAACATGTCCTAATCTTGTCCTTTCTGCAGACAAGAATAGGCATTGTTACATTAGGTCCACACACAAAAAATAAAATTAAAAAAATATGATGCAACGTCATCTGTATTTTTTGCAGATCCGCATTTTGCGGACCACAAAATACATACGGTCGCATCAATGCACCCTTTTATTGTTCATACTTTAACGGGTTTGCTCTGTGCATAAACGGAGTCTCTTGCTTGATGCTTTTAGGACAGGTCAATGAATTCTAATTTTGAAAATTTTCAGACATCCAAGTAGATAAGTGCCAAAGTGTAAACCACAAAAATTTACTCCTACAACAACGCTTCACAGAAACGAAGAAACCTTCCAAGCGAATACTTTCAAGAAAACAAGTCATTAAAAATTGGACGTTTGCCCCTTGGCATTCAAAAATGGTGACAAATGAGACATGACTTCTGCTTCTTACCTTTCTGGCAGTGATCTGCTGACCAGCAGCGGTACATATAGTCATTGTTGATGGTTGTTTTTGTACAAAGTGGCCTATCCTCCATGACCCCGGGGCACATGTCACCACACTCCTTTGGTGGCTTATTACCGATAATATAGTTGTTGTAGACAGCCTCCAGAACCAGCGACCAATCCACAGTAGAAAGGTAACACAAGTCAGAGTTCTTCTCAATCCGAATAGCACCACGAGTAATGTTCCTCAGGCTATACAGCCCAATCTCCTTCAGGTCAGTCATCTCAAAAATGACCAAGGCATAGTTATAAAAAAGATTGCGACCACGGATGACAGTCAGATTGGGAAAGAGGTCACTCAGGCTTTCAAGGCCAGAAACACGGAAAAGCAAAAGATAGTCCGTAATAACAGTGAGCTTGGGGAACCGCATGTTTCGGAAATCCTCAGCCTTGGCATTGGAGATGAGCAGAATCTGGAGGTAGCCTTCAATTACGACACAGTCTTCTAATTGCTTAAGCTGCTGTACGTCATTACGAATGTCCATGCTGGTACTGCAAACTGTGGAGGGAAACATATGTGACATGAGGTTAGAAATTGTACTACAGGACTTGTATACAGCTACAGTATTACTTTTACTATCGTACACCTCTCTGAGCCTTCTTTAAAGAAAATAAGTGGCCAGACAACCCCAAAAAAGGTTAGGCCCTTTCATGGGTTTGGGCAGCAGTAAAAAGACTACAGGTCATTCACAAGTAACCATTGAAGCCGTGCAAGAACGTTGCTAAAATCTACCAGCAGTTTTGGATTTTTGCAATTCACTTGTTGTGGTCGCAGTAAACTTGCAAACAAGCTGCGACCCCATTCATTTCAATGGCAGCTCCGCTAAACTGTGACCTTTGGTTGCGAGACACCTGACGCATCCAAAATTACCGCGTAGACGTACCCTTAGGGTGGCGTCTCTTAACGGGCTAGAAGATTGCTGAAAGCCAACAAGAAATCATGATATGTACTAGGAATAGTGTGTTTTTTGGTGTTTTACATCACGTTTGGTGTTTAGTTTGGTTTTATAGTTTTTTTTTGTTTTTTTTTGGGGGGGGGGGGGGGGGTCTGTGGTTCAAAGGATGTCAAACCATCCACCCACTACTGTCTATTAGTTTATTTTATTTTCCCCAAAATGGAGCGTGCAATGTAGGTATGCCATTTTTTTCAGGCATTTCCCATAGACTCCATAGGAAAAAGAAAATACATGTCAACCAGAAAAACATTATTAAAAAGGTTGTAAAAAAAAAGTGGCTTCAGCCACTAGGCTCTTAAGCAGTGACATCATATAAATGAATGGGATTGCAGCACGAGTCACACAAAAAAAAAATCCACTACTGCTGGGTCTTTTGCGTCTTTTTTGGTGGCCCACATGCGGAACTATTCATTTCAATGTGTTAGCAGGAAAAAAATAGAACATGTCCTATTATCCGCATAACGGACAAGAATAGTACTACTCTATTAGGTGCCAGCTGTTCCGTACTGCAAAATACAGAATGCACACAGATGTCATCCATATTTTATACGGATCAGTGTTTTGCAGACCACAAAATACATACAATCGTGTGCAAGGGGCCTAATGCCTCATGCAGATGTCCGTGGAACACGGTCCGTGAGATACCGGACTGGCATTGCAGGAGAGCACGGCGTCTGGTTGCTATGCCGTGTTCCACAGACATCTGCATGAGGCTTTACTCTGCGATCCTGGCCGCAACAGCTGTCCCACAACCGGTGTCACTGTGTAGCCATTGGTTGGGTTAAATGTAACCATTAAATGTTGTAGCTGGCCACACACAGTCATTGTCTGGAGAAAGGTGGGATTTGAAGATTTTTCATCCATGAACAATGGATGTTTGAAGGAACATTCTCAGAAGGACCATTGGTCCTTTGCCATCACAGAACATGCATGACATGAATGACTGTACTGGCCAATAAGGACTAAAATGTGCAAGGCCAAGATGTCAAAACGATCATTCGATCAAACCATGGGCCGATTACTGAGTGTCCACAGTTCTGTCTTGGTACCGTTGCCACATTGGAGACCGAGGAATGCTTTTTTTTATTTTATTCGAAATCTTGATTTTTTTCCCCATTTAAAAAGAAATCCCACATCAACCATGCTTGTGCTCCAAACCATTTCTAGCCATCCAATAATCACGATTTAGGCTACTTTCACACTTGCGTTTTTGCTGGATCCGGCAGGGTTCAGCAAAAACGCTTCCGTTACTGATAATACAACCACCTGCATCCGTTATGAACGGATCCGGTTGTATTATCTTTAACATACTCAAGATGGATCCGTCATGAACTCCATTGAAAGTCAATGAGGACGGATTTGTTTTCTATTGCAGCAGAGAAAACTGAACTGTCCCCCTTGACATACATTGGGGGTCATGATGGATCAGTCTTGCTCCGCATCCCAGGACATAAAGCAAAATACAACACGTTGCCGTTTGCTCTATGGTCTGGGAATGCAAAGCATTTTGGAGCACTCTGTTCTGTTCAGTTACATTTTGTCCCCATTGACAATGAATGGGCACAAAACGGAAGCGTTTTTTTCCAGTATTGAGTCCTTATGACGGATTTCAATACCGGAAAACTTAAACGCTAGTGTGAAAGTAGCCTAAAATCTGATAATATGAAACACAATTTTACTTTTACAAGAAAAATAAAAATTTATGCAAAACAGTCAACACTGAACCCCAACGTCTGACAATTCAGTTCTGGTCAACCGAACAGTATAGATATTGATCCTTGCATGTGGCCACAGCAACTACTTCTTATCAGTGTCTCGGCTCGTTCCATCAGCTTTGTCTGCATCCTTATACAAAGCTGATTATATATGAACACTGCTAGACTCATGGGAGCCAGGGTGCCTAATACCAGCACGTATTACAATCCAATTATACCTATATAATCAACTTCGTTCTAAATACTATACCTACTGCCTGACAGGAGTATTAAAAGGGGTACGAACATATTGAAGGTGTTTACTACCACAGAAAAATACGACGTGGCAAGGCAGTCTGAGGGTACGTTCACACAAAGTTTCTTTGGAGGATTTGAAGCAGATTTTCCTCCAGGTTTTTTAGCCAAAGCCCGAAGTAGATCCGGAATGATGCGGATCTAAAAGGAAGGACTTGCGCTTCTCCTTCCTCCATTATAACATGCCTCAAAACCTCCTCCAAAGAACTCCATGTGAATCTACCCAAAGGGGTTCTTCACACAAATTTGTTTTGTTCCTGGCAGTTTTTTTTTGGGCTAAGAACCACCACAAAATACACATTTTTTTATGCGTTTTTGCACATGTAATGTCCTTTACCATCTGTTGGGGTTATTTTTGTCCCTTTTTTGTTTTAGACACTATTATTAAAAAATGCCAACACTGCACATGTTTAAGTGGTAATATATATATTTTTTTTAAAATGGAAAACGCGTTCCTAAAGCATGCTGCGATTTAAAAAAACAATGCCACTTAAAAACCATTACTAAAAAATAAACGTTTCAGCTTAGGCTACTTTCACACTAGCGTTCGGGTGTCCGCTTGTGAGCTCCGTTTGAAGGGGCTCACAAGCGGTCCCAAACGCATGCGTCCAGCACTAATGCATTCTGAGTGGACGCAGATCCGCTCAGAATGCATCAGTCTGGCAGCGTTTGGGCTCCGCTCCGCAGGCGGACACCTGAATGCTGCTTGCAGCGTTTGGGTGTCCGCCTGGCCGTGCGGAGGCGTGCGGATCCGTACAGACTTACAATGCAAATCAATGGGGACGGATCGTTTGAAGATGACACAATATGGCTCAATCTTCAAAACGGATCCGTCACCCATTGACTTTCAATGTAAAAGTCTGGACGGATCCGTCTGAGGCTACTTTCACACTTAGAATTTTTTTTACAATATAATGCAGACGGATCCGTTCTGAACGGATCCACCGTCTGCATTATATGAGCGGATCCGTCTCAGACGGATCCGCTCTGAACACAAGTGTGAAAGTAGCCTTACTTTTGTCTGAAAAGCTCAGCAAGAAATGTAGCTAAATGCCACAAAACATCCAAAAAACAACAAGACCATTGTTACACGTTATCCAACTTTTTTACAAATTTAGGGATGCTGGATGACAAAATCTGTGTTGGTTGTAACTGTGGCCAGATTAGGTTTCCCCAGCCTTTTCAGAAACACAACTAACGAAAGGTTAATAATAATAATAATAAAAAATATACATTTTGAACAATAATTAGTACAAATTAGGGGAGGTACAAAACAAACTGTAGTACAGAATGTCTTTAAAACCAAAGCCTGTCCTCAGGGACTACAAAGAGGATAAAAGAGGGTTATTTTGCTCCCCTTGGCAGGGAAGGTGTTAATACGGTGCACTAGTACAACACACAACGGGGCAGCCTACTGACTTCCTACAAAAACACCATTTTTGCCTGCACGCTTTACAAAAGCAGTTTTATCCAGATCGCTCACACTCACGGCAGACCGTGTGGATTACACAACTCCTGGCTTTTTTTGTGCCCCTAGGTAATTTTTTTCCATCTCTCTTTATAAATGCAGCTGCTTTAAATTCTCTAATTTGGTTTCTGGTGATTTTTATCGGGCAGGACAATAACATTCTGTTTTCAGGTACAATAGATTCACCTCTAATCTGACTCGCACATCAGAGACTTGAGCAGCCAAAGAGTCTTTTATAAAAGCTGCAAATTCTTGAAATATCAGGGATTTGGAAGAGAGAAGCAAATTATGGTGAAAGCGTAGGGGGGAGCAAGAATGATGCTGAAGTAGGAGATAAGATCCTCCAGCCCACCCAGTCTTTACTTGAAACACCCTAGCGGCTTATCAGTGCTGGAGAGATCCCAGGGGCCAGGCAGCCAGCCTGCAAATCAGCTACTGGTGCTTGGATTTTGGGACTGTTTGTTTCTTTTTATCATTGTATATGCTTTTCTTATCATTTGGCCACTAGATAAGCTCCTAGAGATGACCAACTTTTTCCATCGGAGTACAAATACCATGTAAATGAAGATGCTCATCTAAATTTTTGATGGCAAAGGCAGTATGGAAAGGTTGACATCATTTTCTTAGGGTCCTATTAGACCAGCGGGTCCCATTAGACCAGATTGAGCCATATTTTCTTATTAAAGGGGTTCTCCGGGAATTAAGAAAATGAAAATACTTAAGTTATTAATATCTTCCCAAATACCTTTCATTACTTATAATGGCTCATTTCCTCTAGTGAGCAATCATTAGGAGAAATAAAATGGCCGCGTCCTATTAGTCACTCAAAACATCCTAATCACACAGGAGGACAAGTTACTTCACAACAGAGGTAAAGAGCTGCCTCATCCTCCTCTCTGCTCCGCTTGTCAGGGATTATGATCCTGAATACAGATGATCAAATGAATCTCTATAGGAATGGAGTTTATGAAGAGACATGAAGTACAGAGAGGACTGGTAATGGAGACTTGTATGCAGTCTCCATTACCACAGTCTGTCCTGTCCTGTCCTGTCCGTCCTCTCTGTACTTCATGTCTCCTCATGATCTCTATTCCCACAGAGATTCAGCTGAATATCTTATCAGCTGTATTCCAGTTCATAATCCCTGACAAGTAGAAGAGGAGGCAGCTTTTTAGCTCAGTGTTCTGAAGTAGCTTGTGTGATTAGGACAGGTTTTGTGTGTACTAATAGGACGGTGGCCATTTTATTGCTCCCTAGAGAAAACTAGCCATTATAACTAACTAAAAGGTATTTGGGAATATATTTATAATAAAAGAAATATTTAAGTATTTTCATTTTCTTAATTCCCAGAGAATCACTTTAACGAGCAGCAATCGTCAATTTAGAGAGTCACCTGCATGCAAAAGATGTTATGGCTCATGCGCACAACCGTGTGCTGGCCGGGCCCGTTCTCCGGCCCCCAAATTGCAGTCCACAATGCACGGCCACTGACCGGGGGGCAGCCGCATGTGGATCGCGGACTCATTCACTTGAATGGAGCCCACGATCCGCATGAGACGGTGCATACACTCCGTTCCGCATCTCCCGGATTGCGGACCCATTCAAGTGCCGTATTTTTTGTCAGGCATGGGAATGTAACCAAACAAACGGAACATAACGCATTCTGGTTGCATTCCGTTCAGTTGTCCTCCGGTTTTGAGATCCTATGACGGAAAGGAAAACAGTTATGTGAAAGTAGCCTTACTTACCTTTTGACTGCCCCCACTGCTCTAGCGCCTGCCACTCTAGTGTTCCCCACCGTCTCAGTCTTTGCTTATGGGGATGCAGAGGGCAGTGCTTGGCTGCAGCAGTGTCGTCAATGCAATGTTATCACTGCATCCCAGAAGTGGAGAACACCAAAGCAGAAAGCAATGGATTCAAATGACACCGCTGCCTGCCTTTTTCCCAATTTTTTTTATAACCTCAGACAACCCCTGAGAAAGGTCACAGTGCTATGCAGTATGGTATAATGCACCTGCCATACTGTGCAAAAAAGCACTAGAAGCAGGGTCATGCCCAAGTTTCACAATATCACTAGTGTGTGAAAAGCTTATACAAAAATGGGTGTTTCGACATTCAAAAATGGTACTGGACTCTTTGAAGTCTCTTAATTTAATATTTTCTGTAGTGGAAGATATTGGGGAAAATGTGTATGAATATATCCTACCAGATGGCTGCTGCTCATGTCAAAACTTCAGAAAACTACAACTCCCAGCATTCACACTTGCCCAGCTGTTCTCAGAATTCCCACAGACATGACTGGAGCATGATGGGACATACTCCACATGAGCAAATAGCTTAATTCAATGCACTAACATTGAGATCTGTAAATTATGGAAGATGAGGGCACCCATGTTCTTGCCTACTGTAGGGGATCACCCCGACATCAGAAGTGTCACATATCTGACGGTTTCCACTCTCTGCACGTGGCTGGAATACAAACTGGCGCACATAAGACACATCCATTATAAATACAAAGAGTAATGGCTGATCATCAGCACTGACAGATATAGAAGGGGATATGGAGGAGCTCAGATTTCTACCACGTCTAGGAGTTCAGACAAAAGCAGGATAAAACGAGGCTTACATCCCGTTTCTCGTGCTCTGGCATCCACCGCTCTAAAGGAGCAACCGGAGTGGGTGGCATATTATGACAGATAAACCTTTCCTCAGCTGTGATAATAATATTTAAGAGGTTTTCTGCTAGTAGCTGTCGGTATGTACGGAGGAAGACAGGAAATTTCAAGCATTCGTACACAGAAAACACCTGTCTACTTTCCTTCTATGATCCCCAACTGCAAGATGATACTAATGGCTGAATTTTGGTGCGGACACCCTGCCAAAGTGATGTCAGCGGCTGCGCAGTGTCTGCCTCAATGGGAAGCAGTGCTGCAGTTTGCGGGTCAGTGGTTAAAAGCCGTGACTGTGCCAACAAAAGGACATGTCTCCTATTGATACCGTGCGCAGACAGACACCGGTCGGAGCCACGGCAGGTGACCGCTTGCGGTTTAGCTCCATTCAATAATACTAAGCTATGAGTGTGTCCAAGGCATCCAAAGCAAACACGACAGGAACCATGGTGGTCAATATGTGCAGTGTGAAAGGGGTCCTTAAGATGTTTAAAAGGCCCGATTATTGTGGGTGAACGTTCCTACGAATGCCCGTTCCTGATACTCTGCCAGCCTAAAGGTGCCACCAATCATCCAATAAACAAGCAAGACACTTGTTCATCAGGCGATTGCTCCTCCCCATACTGTGGGGGAGATTGCTACGTGTAAATGCAGAGCTTCACCTCCACTGACAAGCAGGCAATGGTCGGGAAGGATCGCTTCCTTACTGTGCGCTCGATCGCTGCATGTAAGGGTGCACACAGATGGCTATGTTTTTGACGGACAGTGGCCAGTTCTCAAGAGACCACTAAACACTGCCAATCTCAGCAGCATCAACACATTGCAGTCATTCTGCACGGATCTACACATTTTGTTAAAGAGGACCTGGCGGAACAATTCATTTCAATGGGGCTTGAAAAAAACAAAAATTACTCCGTGTCCATATGTCCGTTCCGCAAAAAAATAGAACATGTCCTATTCTTGTCCGTTCTGCGGACAAGGAGAGCCATTGTTACAATGGATCTGCAAAATACATACAGCCATGTGCATGAGACCTTAGTGTTTGCAGGCATCACCTCTATCAGAACACACAGAACCGGTCCTTACACATTATCAGCACTATGGTCACACTGGATGAGTACAATTTACTCAGGGCACTGCAAGGGTTAAACAATTCCTTACTGCAATCATTAGGATTCTCATAGGAAATCATAGAAAATGAAGTGCCATCCGCACATTCCAGGAGACATTTTCCCATGACTGACGAGCACGCTGATCACTTTATTACGTGCCATGCTTGGAACCACATTTAAAGTAGAGCCGCAGATGGAAGCCACTAAAACGTGCTGGCACATGGCCTGTAGTCTCCATATGACACGTATATGTAGACAGCCAATCACACCAATCTAGAGAGAGTAATCCGGCACCTCCAGTAAGCGAGACCCCCCCCCACTTCAGCCCAGAGGTGGAGGCTGACCTCAGGCTGAAGTCACAGGAAGTTCTGCCCATTCTTTCCCTCAGCTTCTTCAATGGAGGCTTTTATGTGGAGCAGCCAATCGGAGTGCGGCCATAGAGTGCAGTCTATGAATGAGGGTGGGGGGTGGATCATGAAGGGGGGTCAGTACAGTCCTTTCTTCCAGACCCTTTCAGGAATGCCAAGAATTCCAGGATTTTGCATTATTTTCAGAGTGGGGGGGAGGAAGAGGATGGCTGAGGAAATAACCCTTTGGCTCCATGGCTTTCTGTTGAAAAGCACTTTGTCATTGTCAAATCCGACAGCGCAGAACAATAAATGTTAGCAAACTGGAAGAAAAGCGTCACCGTTTAAGCAACTGCTCTAATAGAGAATGGAGGAGATGATACAGTCTTCACTTGTGAATGAAATGAAAATACCGCCATATAGGCATCTAGATTACCGTATTTATTTCCTACCTAATGGGAAAAGCACAGAGACACAGTATTATTTTATGGCGGTTACTGGTATACCATCTATATAACCTGCATTCGTTAGCAACCCTAAAATTTCTAAAGAAAATAGAAATTTGAGATGGGTTTCCCAATCGGCATTGGGGCGCTGTTCTCTACAGAGTAAAGGGTTAATCAAATTTCCACGTTGTATCTAGAATAGAAGTGACTATATGGCCTGTTGTTACAGTGTGCCTTTGGGAAACCGGAGAGATTGTGCCGCGCTGGTGTACACGAGCATCAATGGACCGTAAAAGGTGGAGCTATATAAACGACAGCAACTGGTAAGGTCTGGGTCAGCCCCCTTTTCTAAAATTCACATCCTCACCTACACTTTGTTTGAACTTGATAAACTTATGTCTTTTTTCTCAACTACATTAACCTATGTAATTTTTTTTTTAAAGCGTATTTTCTTAAGCGGAGGCAGATTCGCAGAGGTCAGGGAACCTGTTTATGGACTGGTTGTACTGGCACCCTGTGTCCACCCCCCCGGGCTGGTTAAGCTTTCCTACATCTGTAGAGAATTTTGATGTCCTTTCCTATACTGTGTGCCTATTGCTTAGGCATTTGTGCTGACCCCTAAGTAGTGGTTCCTATCTAAGAGAAATGGTCTCACGTGTGGGAAATCAGACATTTACTAACGGATCGGCGGCAGAAGTCCGACACTCCGATCTCTGCTGTGGATGCGGTTTCATGTGCCGTGGACACGCAGAAGGATAAGCTCCATTAAACAGACCTGTCCACTAGTTTTCTAACAGAGCCCACGAGAATAAGCATCTACTTTTTGCATTTATTTTGTGGACATCTTTACTCATGAAACCCTGACTGTTCTTTAAAAGGCCTGTGTTTACATTTGCGTCGGAGGATCCATTCAGGGCCCTCATTGAAGATAGTCAAAAATGTCAGGCTCCCTAACAGAAAGCCGTTGGACCCCATTTTAGTCAGTACTGTCCGCCCGGCACGGTTTGTCTCTGAAGCACCAACTCCATTATGTTTCTTGTTCTACTCCTCTAACAGACAAAACAGTGAAAACAGCAGCGCTGATGTGAACGCTTTGCTTCAGGTGCCTAAAAAATAAAAGGTCTTGTACACATTCTGCAGGGAAGAGGAGGGTTATTCCTCTGATTTGTTCTATTTTAGGCAAGGGATTGACCAGAAGCTAGTTAAGAGATAGAGCATGATCTTAATTAATTTCTCAGTTTTTATTCTAATGAGACATTTTTCGGATGTGAGATGTATGTGAATAGTTAACTGCCTGGCACCGCAAACTATGCTAGTGCTATATAAGCAAGTCAACATTACAATGGGAAGCACGTTGGCTCCATGGTTAACGCTGGGGTCCTAGGTTCGAATCCGACCAAGGACAACATCTGCATGGAGTTTGTACGTTCTCTCCATTATGCGTGGCTTTCTTCCGGGTGTTCAAGCTTCCTCCCACACTCCAAAGACATACTGACAGGGAACTTAGATTGTGAGCCCCATTGGGGATAATGTGATGCTAATGTCCATAAAGCGCTGCGGAATATGTCAGCGCTATATAAGTGAGTGTAATAAATAAAAAAGTTACAGAAACAAAAAGATGCACAAGCAGCAGAAAGTTCTCAGGTTATAATAGGGGATAAAAAAGGCAATACATCGATAAAATAGGAAAATGGAAATGTGAGCTAAACACAAATTTTGTGTTACTCATAGAACATTAGAACTGAAGAAATAAAAGACACCAGTGGAACACGCAATTGGTCCTCCTTGCAAAACCATGCAGGATTTCCATAAAGACTACAGAAATGTCCTTCACCCCTGCAGTGAGGAACCTCATGGCTTTCCTCTACAGAAACTTTTCCTAAGCAAAACAATTGCAAGGCAGAAATCTTTAGAAAAGGTCGTTTTAGGGCAGACCTTCCTCTTACTAGGAGACTCCCAGCATTCCAGTAGTAGAAGAAAAAATAAAAATAAATTTAAACCTAAATGATGTCAATAAAGCAGAACCCAGCCGCCCATGCGGCCAAAAGACACCTATGCCAGGGCGGAGAGCCAAAAGATCTGACTCGAGTGCTTTGTTTATAGAAAAGCGTGCCACATCCTTGGGTAGAGGGTCTGATGGGATAAACAGTGGGTAATACACATGCTCTGTAGATGTGAAAATATGGGCAGGGACAAGTCTCTATCTGCAGGATCTTCAAAGCAGACACCTCCTATTATGAGAAAAAGCTGCCAGAAAATTTCTGAGATGACATGCATGCCATGAAAAGGGTTCCTTGCTAACCAAACACCCGTGCAATCCCAGATAAACTGGTGATCTAGTTCAGCGCAGCTCCGAACACAGCCCAGAAACAACACCATGCGGCAGATAAGGTCTGCGCTCCACCAGGGAGCGTGTGGAGCACTGCAGAGCACAGCTGGCTTCAGGCACAGACTCCAGTCTGGGAGGAATCTGCTAATGTGAAGAAGAAGTTATAGCAGAAATAGTTCTCAAATCGAGGCAATTTCCTCTGCGAAACTGCAAGGGCACGAGCAGGACAGCAACCTCCTCCTGGCATCCAGACTAAGGACCTTTTCAATTCAGCCAAATAAAAATAGGATAGACGCTGAGATTTTTAGCCTCTGTGTTTAAGTGGCTTCATTGAGAAACAAGCAGTGCCACCAACGCGGATACAACCAAAACGATTAACCCCTAACTGGTCTGCTGCCGACACTGCAGAGAGGCATTGTTACATGGTCCTCGAGTCACAAAGGAGGAAAATCCAAGAGCAGTTACTGTACGACACAGAGCCAGCCCACCGAGTGATGGCCTATGCCAAGAATGCAAACAACAAGCAGGAGGCCAACCTGAGCCCCTCGATAAGCGCTGGAGCTGGGTGAAGAGACTGACTCAGAACAAACAGAAGGAGATGAGCGTGGATCATCCATAAAATGGTTCACCGGGGGTCGACAAATCGCTGTAGACTTTGGAAGCCCGCCAAATGACTCCAGGAACCAGCGAGACATTTATAATAGCTGGGCAACAGGAACGTTCATTCAGCTATACAGAGAAGAACCCTGAGGATGGGTTCACACGTGACTGATTGCTGCACTCAAATCTGCAGCCATTGTACAGTACCAGCAAATAAATGCGTTATTAGAAATTCTCAGTCACACGTGGCAGAATGTGAACTGTGGCGCAGATTTTCAATTTGCAGCATGCCAATTTACACAGCAGGTTCCACCCTTTCCAATGCAAAGAATGAAAATTCATTCAATATGCATTTTAGCAAAAAAAAAAAAACACAATTTTTTCAGCTTTTTTTTCTGGTGCAGATTACAAGCGGAAACACTCCAGGTTTTCTTCATGTGAACCCAGCCTAAAGGTTTAGCACCAGTAGTACACTACTAGATACCCTACAGGGGTCCTGCAGCAACAGGTTTCACTTCCTTACATTATACAAATATGACATAGTTGATTGCATTCTAGATAGATATGAGATCGGTTAGATGGATATCAGACAGACAGATACAGATTAGTCTACTTTCACACTGGCGTTTTGGCTTTCCGTTTCTGAGATCCGTTACAAGGCTCTCACACGCGGTCCAAAACGGATCGGTTTTGCCCTAATGCATTCTGAATGGAAAAGGATCCGCTCAGAATGCATTAGTTTGGCTCCGTTCCATCTCCATTCCGCTCTGGGGGCGGACACCAAAACGCTGCTTGCAGTGTTTTGGTGTCCTTCTGACGAAACTAAGCCAAACAGCTCCAATCTGACACACAATGTAAGTCAATGGGGACGGATCCGTTTTCTATGACACAATCTGGCACAATAGAAAATGGATCTGTCCTCCATTGACTTTCAGTGGTGTTCAAGACGGATCCGTCTTGGCTATGTTAAAGATAATACAAACGGATCCGTTCTGAACGGATGCAAACGGTTGTATTATCTGAACGGATCCGTCTGTGCAGATCCATGACAGATCCGCACCAAACGTGAGTGTGAAAGTAGAGATAGATAGATAAATAAATGCCTCATAGAGCTGGTCTGAAACGCTGGGAAATAAACGGGTCTAACACCCTTCACTGATATTGGATTGCTGACTTATTTGTTTTTTTAGATAGATAGATAGGCAGAGATTATATTAGTTAATTTAATGGCTATAAAAAAAAAAAAAGCTTACAAAAATAAGGATAATAAATGACAATTTGACAGATTCGCATTTTGTACAATGGCTGGCAGACATTTTCAGATTGAACCCACTGTATCTTCCCTATAGTGATAAGACATATACATTATATAGAAGTGGGCTGACGGTTGAAGAACAGCTGACTGAATGATCACCTGCTGAGGGCGGCCACACACCTTTTTGTCCATATCGGCCATTACAGTCATTCATACTGGGCATGCTCGTTGAATCACAAGCTAACAATCTTTCTGGGAAAGTTCTTTCAATGATCCTTCACTGAACAAAAGGTCTATCATATGGAAAATCTCAAGTATGGCAGGCTTCTTTCCAGACACCTTCCTTCCAGAACATTTAGGTGACTGATAAGTCGTATAAAACAATCTTCTGACGTTAAATTCTGCACGACAAATGATTGTTTTGGCTGACATGATGCAGTTTAATGTTTAGTTGTTTCACTCCTCCAAACAACTTGCCCACAAAAGCTAGGGTAAGAAGCTGTGGCTATTATCTTTCATATAGAAGTTATTATTTATGGAGGTTCCGATTTCCCACCATTGCAGAACACTACAGATACGATGCCCATACACATCCGATAAACATTTTTTTGTGCTGATGGTAAGACACCAGAAGTGTCTATAAGCGAACACCACACTTAGCTGGGGGTCCATATACATAGGGGGACAGCCACTGCCTGAACACCCGCTTGCCACCAGCAAACTAACTTATGTGTAACCAGATTTAGATTATCTAAAAGCCTTTAGAGACTTGGGAATAAAATTATGGCTAAAACGTTACCTTTAGGGTACGACCACGCGGTCAGGTTTCTGCATGCAGTTTTGGAAGCCAAAATCAGGAGGGATCATAAAAGGAGAGAAGTTATGCAGGACAGATACGACTACCCGACCACGTGGCCGTACCCTCATCAGACTTTAATTAGGTAAAAAAAAGAATCATTTCCAAAAGACAAAAATCAGACAGGTTTATGCTGCAAGTTTTCTTGGTCACTGGTAGATCTGGTGGTACCACCTATGGTTGTAAAGGTTTTGTTTGTACTGATTGTCAATGGCCGACTAGTCTTCTGTAACCAAACAAAACTGCAGTGTTTACCCCAAAACAGATATGCCCCTTGATTTGCGAGGATGGGGTGCTTACATTGAACTTGGGGAGCACTCCCTAGGGGTTGAGCCACAGTCATACAACTGCTCATTTATCTCTGAAGACTATAAAGAGCACGTGACTATGTTCACTAACGTGACCATTATTTGCAGAAAAGTTGGCAACTGACTGAAAAATTGTGCATATTAAATACACCAAAATATTCAGATAGAACCCTGGCATAGGGACATTTATCCTAAATCCTTACCATGCTTTAATCAACCAACAAGGGAATATTATAACAATAGTTCCCTCTACACCCAGCAAGCAGGACTTTAGGGGCAAACGCCCTCAGCTCCAGAGTTTTATGGTAATCTGGACCAGATACAGGACTTTGAATGCATTTTATTTTTTTATAGGAAAAAACAGATAGCAAAAGCAAGTCCAACTAGTATTCTGCCAGTTCAACCCCCTCCGAATCAGAGAGCCCATAAACGGAGGAATTACACATCACAAAAAATGGCAATTATTAAAGGGTTGATAGTTTCACATTAACATATAAAATATTCAATCATGAACGACAGGCGTCTTACAACCGCGCAATTTGACACACTATCTTATAAAAGGAAAACTAGTTTCACACAGCTGGGCAACATACCTACCTACCTACCTACCATATAAAACACTAGAAAAGAGGATAAATGTTACTTCCAGAAACAGTGCATTATATTGTGATAAGTCCAATCATCTGAAGGGGTCAAAAGTGCAATGTTTCAGTCCACTTTTGAGACTTTTTTTTTTCAAGCAATATTTTTTATATACCAATGAAACTCGAAAAATTCTAATATCGTGCAAAAGTCTATTTATTTCAGTAATGCAAACTAAAAGGAATTGCATTAATGCAGCTTAAAATTAGAATTTTGTGAAAAGGTTCAATATTCTAGGCTCAAAGTGTCACCCTCTAGTCAGCTAATTAATCCATACCCCCTGAGCAAAGGAGACCTCAAAACTGTGACTTTGGGGGTTTCATAAGCTGTAAGCCATAATCATCCAAGTTATAAGAAATAAAGGCTTGAATTATCTCGCTTTGCATGTAATGAGTCTATCTCATATGTTAGTTTCACCTTTTAGGTTGCTTTACTGAAATAAATGAACTTTGCACGATATTCAAATTTTTCAAGTTTCGTGTGTGTGTGTGTGTGTGTGTGTGTGTGTGTATATATATATATATATATATATTTTTTTATTTTTTTTTTTACAGACAGCCCTTTATTTTTCTTCTCTCATTGCCAACCTTAACTCTTTGCTTTATACGCGTCTCGTAAGGTTAATCACAAAGTATTAGACTAAATCATGTATTTCTCTCCCCAATATCAAATGGGGCAGAAGAATTACTTATAATATAGAAGAATTATCAGTCAAACAGTAAAATAGCGAAATCTCTCTATAAAATCTAAAACTTTTCACTGTCCTCAGTGGCAGCGATTTATTTAGACCACTTACATACATGACAAGTCAGAAGCCCGGTTGTTAGGACAGTACGATATCCTTCTTTACAGTCTAGTAAAGCTGGACTTCACAATCAGTCGCTGCTATACGGTTCCTGACCTCTAAGTACGTACACAGATATTCCCTTATTATCTAGAAAGTGGGCAACTGAAAAGTAACTAGAAAAGGGGGAAAAAGGCAGATAGTAATACGATAATCACAAAAAACTAATTTTTTGCACGTTTTCTTACATGGTCATGGGTTTATTCGTTTATTTTTGTTGCAAACTTCTAAAATTGAATATTTTTAGTCTCCAGATTTCATAAAACTGCAAATATATCAAATGAAAGCGACAGTTTTTCTCTTTGCCGACGTATAACCTTTCCCTATAAATCAGTAACTAGAAAGTTAGATAATCTTCGTATTATTTCAGACCAAATACAGAAAATACCTCACGTTACAACAACCTGCGCCAATCAACTCCGGAAACATAGGACGTTTTCTCGCTTGCAACATGATGCGGTTTTCTAAACTATACATGTTCGAATTTAGCACATGGTAGAAATGGGACCAAAGCTCATACTTCAAGTGCATGTGGGACAGCATCAAATACATAGGAATGAATAAAGATGCTCTTAAAAAATATATATATATATATATATATATATATATATATATATATATATATATATATACACACACTGTATATCAGGCAACCCGTCTACAACTTTCTCCTCTGCAATAAGGAAGGGGGCAAAGAAATTAGCAGAACGAAAAGAGGACACCGCAACTGATTGGTTAGGATATATTCGAGGCAAAGCTGTTTACCAGCACATGGCTGTTCTCAATCCCTATATTAGGGCGGAAAAGCATCTAAAAAATGTTTCTAAAAGCCAAAAGACCGAGAAAGTAATAAAAAGAGAGACAGTACAAAGATGTCATTGTGGAGAAAGAACAAGAAAAACAAATACTATTTTATCAGTGACTGTCCCTCGCAGCATCTCCGTGACGAGGCTTAGTAACAGATGGTATAGAATGGTTAGAAGATCACAAACTGCATCAAACCAAGTCACATATGTCACCAAAAAAAACCCACAGTAAATGGCCAAGCAATGTAACAATGGATACCATCGCATGAAGAAAAATAAATAAGAGTGCAAGATACAACTTTCTTTATTATAGATGACTTAAAAATAATATACGAAAACATATGGTAATTTCTTGTTTTACTAGTTTAGGGCAAAAAACACTAAAGAAAAAAAAAAACTGTAAGGCTTGTTTCCATCTTTATGTTTTTACCAAGTTTCACAGAAGTCTTTTAGCAACTTTTTTGCCGCTTCTTTTTCCCGTGGAAAGATGTTACTGTATTAAAGTCTATGGTGTGTTATGAAATGCACTATCCACACCCAAGGCTTTTTTTTTTTTTTTTTTTGCAATGAGTTTTTAGTGCGTTTTTTTCCTTACAAAATGCAGCATGCTCTAGGTGAGCAGTTTTTCTGGCATTTTTTTTCCCGTTAGGCACATCTGCAAGAGTTGAGAATCGCCTATTTAAAAACTATGACTAATAAAAAGCAACAACAAAAAAAAAACACCCCTTAACTACTACAAAAAAGCCTAAAAACATGTATTGTTCTGCATCCAGTATGATTTTTACTTCAAGACCCGGGCAAGTTGTAAAATGTGCCTGTATTTATAGTGTATAGATTAGTATATATTATACACGGTCATGTTGTACCTCCACCTGTTGAGTTTGTGTATTCTACAGATAAAAGATTAAAACCATCCCCAGCACAGAGCTGAGAAAAACAATCCTGCGTCTTCCTACTCCTCGCCCCTTGGAGAACTAGGTAGAGCTTGTAAACAAGGAGGTAGTAAGTGCGTAGCACAGGGTAAGCCAGGACCACCAGTCGCACGCCACTCCCCCCCGATGATGAAAGCATCAGGTCTCAAACACAAAGGACCTTTATAAATCAAACCAAGGAGGCACCAGAGCAAAATCCTTCCAGCGGCCACATGGATCAGTAATGGACAGAATGCAAGACCCCCCCCAGATCACCCAAAAATAATGCAATTTTCACTGTTAGGATTTCATTTCTATGTCACAGGTCGTTGGAAGACCCCCATTATTTCAGAGACAAGCGACGGCTATGGGACCCCACACAATACCCCCGTCTGTAAGAAACCAATGAAGAGATGCTTCATATCCTGCACCACTAAAAATAACAGCCAGCTATAAAAAAATAAAAAAACACATTAACTCCTCGTCTGCCATGCACTCAGGTAGCCTTTCTTCGTGTCTGAGAGTAAACACGGGAAAGCAACCACATCAGCCTAATCCCCAGACACAAGGCTGAAACCAGAACGCTTGCGCTGTGTCACAGCTAATCCAGGACTACTGTATATAGTCTGGGCCTCCCCGACAAATAATAGCACAGCCATTGTATACAGAACAGACTTCTGGTCCATGTTGACAGAGCACTTGACGAGTGTAGTAATACAGTGACTATGAATGGACTGCAGCACCATGTAAGAATCATAAAAGATCCTTGGCTGAAGCTTATGCTCCACGTATGAGGGCTATATACAGCGCCATATGTACTGGGGCTCACACAGTGCTTTGAGGCACTATTGGAAAGATGCAATCGTTCTTTAGCGTGAAGACGTGATACATGTTTGTGGGGGGGTAGCAAAAATTGCAACAATTCCATTACTGAACCATGCCAAATTTCAGTACAATCATGTCCATAATGACCAGCGGCCACACCACATATTTAGTAAGGCCAGAAATCTTCATGACCTTATTAGATCATCAGACACCTACCAAACCTTCAGCCTCCCACATGGATCTCACACATACGTTACTCAACGGATCCCAACGACTTATAATAATCCACCATTTTGTGACCGCAAAGTCGGCGCCACGGTCTAAGCTATTCTTGCCACAACCCAAGGAAGCCAAAGCGCAACACAAACAATATAGAACGGGACCAAAGATGGGCTACCATAACTGTGGAAGGTCTCACAGATTAAACTTATCAGGAACTTAATGTGTCCAACCTCGAGGAGAGAAGGGGGGCATGATCGAAAGGACTTAGGAGGGAAGGAAAAAGGAACCTGCAATTACAGTAGTTGAGGGAGATGAGAAGCAAGGTGAGAAGACATTATTTACTGCTTGAGTAGTAGATGTCTGGATCAACCTGCCAGCAGATATGGTTGGGAACTCATCAGTAAACAAAGGCAGAGCTGCCTGGTATAATCTTCTGTCTATCCTAAGAAAATAACAGGAGGGCAGATGAGATGGACCAGGAGTCACCACAGCCTTCAAGGTTTTGTCTATAGGCATCAGAACCAATCTAAAGCAGCTCTGTGGTAGAAGAACCTTACGTAATGATAAGAGGTCCTATACTGAACTAAACCGCATAAACACAACCGCCCCCGATTCCCGCTACCAGGGGACCCGGCGTTACTGCTCCTCATCGAGCAGAGACCACATGGTCATACCTGGTCCATCCGCAAACAGCATTCTATCAACTACTGATCTGACAGGGTACGCCCGTCGGGAGGTAAATTGTGGTGGGTACCCTAAAAACATCACTCGTGTCCCCCGCTGAACCTATAAACCCCACCGTGTGATAGGACAGCGACTCTCCTCCACACGTATGTACGTGAACGCACCCAAGATGCGGGCGATAAAGTCGTGAACATGGAGACCTCTTTCTAGAAACGGCTGATAACTGGGAGCAAGAGAATGACCCTTACTGCGCAGTAAGTGACTACGGAGCCTGGAAAGAGAAGGGTGCCGCTATCAGACAGCCATGACGCCCACGCTAGAGATACACAGAAAACATCTGCCGCAGCCATAACCCCACACCAAAGTCATGTATTTCCCCTAATTTCTGGCAAGACTGTCTAATTAACGGACGAGCCCTAATCTCTAGGAGGGGCATTTACACAGCACGTATGTGGCGGCACGGTCACCACAACCAGAATCCGTGTAGACCCCACCGTGCCATCAGCCCCCTCCTCCAGGTGACACAAGGACAATAGAGCCAAAATAACCAGACTGCTCCGTCATTACAATCATCTCACGTATGACGGCACAGCGGGCACGGATGGGCAGGTGACCGATCGTGTCGATGAGCCCATGGCTTGTAACCCATCGAGCGCCGCTACGCCTCCATGCCCTGCTGGCACCAGACACACACAGGACGTAATGGACTCCAATGGTCGGCCACCTGTTGCTGTGACACTACAACGCCCAGCATGTGCAGCCAGGGGGTGCATGCTGGGCGTAGTAGTTTCCCCAGCAGCCCAGACCTGCTCCTCCACGTGTGTGAGGAGGACACCATCAGCAGGGCAGACCAGACAGTCTCCCACGGGGGGAGGAGAGGGGCAGACACCCGAACCAGACACTCACCTTTCCCACCCAGGGGCCCCAGGCACTGGCCCGGGCACAGGCACAGCAGCAGCAGTAGGAGCAGGGGGACCCCCGATATCCAGGCCGGAGCCCCCCAGCCCGATCCGGCCTTCATCTCCACAGAAGTGTAGTATCCGTCACTCCGATCACATCCACAGCAGCCCCAAAGTGCCCGGGATAAAGATGGCGGCGGAGCCCACACACACACTGACCCGACAGACGGCTAACGGGTGTACAGTTCGTGCCCCGTGACCTTGCCCGGTCCCCCCGGGAGAATGTGGGGGGGTTGTTCTTTGGTTCAGCCCCGGGATGACACCGAGCAGCGTGACCCGAGATGAGGGAGGAGGTTGTGACCCCAGATACCTCCCCTGTGATAGAAGGGGCGCAGTCACGTGACGCAGACGCCCGCGGGTGTCCCCGGGGTGTAGTAGTAGTAGTAATAATAGTAATCGCCTGTCGTAGTGTGGATTAAACGCGAGGGCTCCGGGTCAGCAGCACCGCCGCCGCTCAGACGTGAGGGACAGGCAGCAGGCACCCGCAATGTACGGCAGCAGCAGCAGCTCCGAGTCCTCAGCCTCCATGTCACCCGCCTCACTCCGGGAGCTAAGCCCGCAGGAGGCCGCTGCGGGACCAATGAATGGAAGTCTTGCCCCCCGCCGCCGGCCCCTTACTCCCGGGCCGATGAAGGTCAGAGTAGACGAGCTAGGCGATGAGCGGGACAGTCAGTCAGCGAGCGGGCTCGGGGTGCTGCGGGTGTCCGGCTGCGGCGCTCGCATTGTGTGATCCCTCTCTCTGCCTCTGTGTGACGTTAATGCTGTAAACAAGAGCCTGAGACGCCGCACACTCACATACACACACAGGCGCGGGCGGCGGCAAAACCCGGACTGGAGGCAGGCGGCAGCCACAGAGCCGCTCCACTACACGGCTAGACCTACTGCTGCTCTGCTACCACAGAAACGACTGCGGCTCTGCTACCACACAGAGTACTACACACACTACCACAGAAACTACTGCGGCTCTGCTACCACACAGAGTACTACACACACTACCACAGAAACTACTGCGGCTCTGCTACCACACAGAGTACTACACACACTACCACAGAAACTACTGCGGCTCTGCTACCACACAGAGTACTACACACACTACCACAGAAACTACTGCGGCTCTGCTACCACACAGAGTACTACACACACTACCACAGAAACTACTGCGGCTCTGCTACCACACAGAGTACTACACACACTACCACAGAAACTACTGCGGCTCTGCTACCACACAGAGTACTACACACACTACCACAGAAACTACTGCGGCTTTGCTACCACACAGAGTACTACACATACTACCACAGAAACTACTGCGGCTTTGCTACCACACAGAGTACTACACATACTACCACAGAAACTACTGCGGCTTTGCTACCACACAGAGTACTACACATACTACCACAGAAACTACTGCGGCTCTGCTACCACACAGAGTACTACACAAACTACCACAGAAACTACTGCGGCTCTGCTACCACACAGAGTACTACACAGACTGCCACAGATACTGCTAGACGTAGTGCTGCTGTGGCTCTGCTACCACACAGACTACCACAGAATCTATTTTTTTTCTATTTATACAGTTCACAACTTGCTCTTATGCGACAGAAACTACTGCGGCTTTGCTACCACACAGAGTACTACACATATTACCACAGAAACTACTGCGGCTCTGCTACCACACAGAGTACTACACATACTACCACAGAAACTACTGCGGCTCTGCTACCACACAGAGTACTACACATACTACCACAGAAACTACTGCCGCTCTGCTACCACACGTAGTACTAGACATACTACCAAAGAAACTACTGCCGCTCTGCCACCACACATTACTAAACATACTACTGCCACTCTGCAACCACACTTAGTACTAGACATACAGGTGAAACAAAAAAATTAGAATATCGTGCAAAAGTCCATTTATTTCAGTGCAAATTAAAAGGAATTGCATTAATGCAGCTTAAAATTAGAATTTTGTGAAAAGGTTCAATATTCTAGGCTCAAAGTGTCACACTCTAGTCAGCTAATTAATCCATACCCCCTGAGCAAAGGGTACCTCAAAATTGTGACTTTGGGGTTTCATAAGGTCTAAGCCATAATAATCCAAATTATAACAAATAAAGGCCTGAAATATTTCGCTTTGCATGTAATGAGTCTATCTCATAAGTTAGTTTCACCTTTTAAGTTGTATTACTGAAATAAATGAACTTTGCACAATATTCTAATTTTTCGAGTTTTACCTGTACTACCACACATACTACTGCGGCTCTGGTACCGCACACAGTACTAGACATACTACCACAGATACTACTGCGGCTCTGCTAACACATGTAGTACTAGACATACTACTGCAGCTCTGCTACCACGTGTAGTACTAGACATACTACTGCAGCTCTGCTACTACACAGAGTACTACTGCAGCTTTGCTACCACACATAGTACAAAACATACTACCACACATACTACTTCTAGATGTAGTGGCCCTGCTACCACACATAGTACTAGACATACTACCACACATAGTATTAGACATACTACTGCATCTCTGCTACCACACAGAGTACTAGACATACTACTTCTACACTGCTAGACGTAGTACTACTGCGGCTCTGCTATCACACATAGTACTAGACATGCTACTACTGCTGCTATACTACCACACATAGTACTAGACATACTACTGCTGCTATACTACCACACATAGTACTAGACATACTATTGCTGCTATACTTCCACCCAGACTACTAGACATACTACTGGTGCTATACTCCCACACATAGTACTAGGCATACTACTGCGGCTCTGCTACCACACATAGTACTAGACATACTACTGCTGCTCTGCTATACTACCACACATAGTACTAGACTTACTACTGCTCCTCTGCTATACTACTGCTCTGCTACTACACATAGTACTAGACATAATACTGCTGCTGTACTACCACGCATACTACTACTGCTATATTACTACCATTACTGCTGCTCTATACATACTACTATACATTTTACTGCTGTACTCTACTGCTATACATATTACTATCACTGCAGCTATTCTACTATACATACCACTACTGCTGTTCTACTATACTACCATACATACTACTAGACATACTACTACCACTGCTGCTGTACTATACACACTACTACTGCTGCTTTACTATATTACCATACATACTACTAGACATACACTACTACTGCTGCTCTACTATACTACCATACATACTACAGCTACACATGCTACTATCACTATTGCTGCTCTATTATACCGCCACACATACTACTACTATACATACTTCTACAACTATACAGCTATGCATACTGCTATACTTAATAGTACTAGACATACTACCATATATACAACCCTAACTATACTACCATACATACTACCACTTTACATACCACCACTACTACTGCTGCTGTGCTATACTACTGTACATACTACTATGTATACTTCTACCGCTGCTGCGGCTCTACTACAGTGTATTGCCACAAATACTACTATACATACTACTACTACCACTGGTGCTGCTGCTTTACCATACTACCTTAAATACTACTATACAGACTACTACTACTGCGGCAGCTCTACTATACTAACACACATGCTATTACTATACATACTACCACTGTTGCTGCTGCTCTACTATACTACCATACACATTACTGCTATACATGCTACTACAGCGGCTGCTCTACTACACTACAATACCTGCTACTACTAGACATACTACTATTCTACATACTGCTGCTGTTATACTGTACTACACTACCACAAATACAGCTACTGTTCTATTATACTATCATACATACTACTTTAATACATACTAACATTGCTGTTCTACTATACTACTATTAATAATACCACTACTGCCAGTCTGTATTATGTATGTATACCCCTTATCATATGTACAGCGCTATGGAATGAATGGCGCTTTAATAATAAATAATACTGATGCTCCACTATGCTACAATACATATTATTATACATACTACTACCACTACTACAGCTGCTCTACTATACTACCACACATTCTACTACTATACATACTACTACTGTTGCTGCTGTACTATACTACAATACACATTACTGCTATACATGCCACTACTACTGATGCTGCTTTACTACATTACCACACATACTACTACTGCTGCTGTTTTACTGTACTATCATATACATGTATATTACTATTATACATACCACTGCTGCTCTACTATGCTACCATACATACTACTACTAGACATACTAGTGTTATACATGCTACTATTGCAGCTGCTCTACTATACTTACATACATACTACTACTATACATACCACTATTATATATACTACTTCTGCCGTTGTTCTACTATACTACCATACATATACCACTACTGCATTGTTCTACTATACTACTAGAGATGCTACTACCTGATGCTGCTCAACTATACAACCATACATACTACTATTAGACATACTACTATTGTACAAACAACTAATGCAGCTGTTCTACTATGCTACTACTAGACATACTACTACCTGATGCTGTTCTATCATACTACCATACAAACTACTACTAGACATACTATTACTGCAGCTGCTCTCCTATACTACCATACATACAACTACTGCAGCTGTTCTACTATATTACCATAAATAACATACTACTATTGTACAAACCACTACTGCCGCTGCTAGCGATACTATTATTGCAGCAGCTCTTCTATACTACCATACATCCTACTATTACTACTACTGCTGCTGTTCTACTATACTACCATACATACTAATACTACTGAAGCTGCTCCACATACTACCATATATACTATTATACATACCACTATTACTGCTATATTATACTACCATACATACTACTACTGCCTCTACTCTAGTTACTATACTACCACACATACTAGGAGTATACATACTGCTACTGCAGCTGCTGTACTATACTGTCATGCATACATATTACTACTATTATGGTATACTACTGCTGCTGCTTTACTCTGCTGCCATACTTACTACTACTAAATGCTGCTGCTCTGCTATACTACCGTACATACTTCTACTACTATAAGTACTACTATTATACAAACTACTACTGCAGCTGCTGCTGTGCTATACTACCATAAACATTACTACTGCTCTGCTTACTACTTTACATACTACTACTGTATATATTACTCATCTACTATACTAGTAATACTACTGCTGTTCTACTACCTTTACATTCATCTTTGTAATATTATTCATGATGGTCCTAGTGTCACTACCTGGCCTTACTAAGTGTGGTCCTAATGAACAGCAATAACAATCGTAATAATAAATTGGCCCTGATCTATCATATCTTAACTCCAGAATTCTTGCTTCAAAAAGTTTCAAAAATAGATCTTCTGTGACTTGTGCCTGCGCAAAATTTAAGCTATTGCACATTTTTTTGCAACTTTTTTTTTTTTGCACTTGCGCAGAATTCTGCAACCTTTGCATTTTTACACCACTCATTCCAGTTTTGTCATGAGTGTAAAAGTGGGTGTGGTTAGCTATGTTAATGAGCTTCACTCCAGATTTATCATTGAGACTTCGCAATCTCACTCCAGGAGGAGGATGGAGTAGGAAAACTGGATTAGCTTCTCTGGACAGAAGTCTTAGGTCTGAGGATAAGACACAATTATCAAGTAACATGAGACATCTGATAAATGGGGCACAAAGTACTCCAATTCTGACTTCAAATTTCCCCCTAATGATAAATTCCTCCCATAGTTCTTATCCCTAATAGCCTTTAAAGTAACCGTTCTACCCATCATCTCAATCCAGAATGAATCTAAAAATAAAAATAGTTCTAATCATATTTCACAGCTGTAATACTAATCTCTAAGTGTTCTAGAAGGATTAGTAATCTTGATCTGTAATTGACCATGTTATTTTAGATGTAATCCAGTGTATTCCTGCTATACAATAGCCTAGTAATAGTAATAGACCTTATCCTTAATAACTCAGCTACTAATTAGTAGACTTAATCCATTAAATATATACTAATAGTAATATACCTGAGCCATATTCTATTAAACATCTTTTTCTAGTAATCCTAATTTGCAACGGTCTTTTAAATAGTTGTATGAATAGCCTTTGTCTATAGTACTCCTTCCAACGGTACTCTACTGTCTTACAGATGTAGTAACAATAGTCCCAATCCATGCGATAGCTAGTAATCTAAATAATCCTGATTCCTAAAAATCCTAATAGAAAATAACATTACCTCCTAAATTGAATAGCTCATTTACTAATAAAAATTAATCAAGATTCAAAATAATTGTGATAACAGGCTTAAATCTAATTCCATCTATTCACTGTAGCTCATATAAAAATAATGATCCTTCTCAACAGTCCTTCTTATGGTCCTCATAAAAAAATAAATCCTAATCTACGTAGTCCTTTTAATAATTGTCAGCCTAGTCTGGAACAGTTTTAATTATTTAAGGTGGATTTAAACCGGACGGTTCGGCAGCCAATGTTCCTTCCTGACGGTCGGCTTCTCGCTTATTGAAGGAGACCGCGGCATTTACATGCAGCAATCTCCTTCACTGTATGGGGGGGGGATCGCTATTATAGAAGCCATGATCGGTGGTGCCTGCATAAACGACAGGATCGGGTGATCGACGGCACATTTACACGGGCAGATTGTCACAAACGACCGTTCCTAGAAATGGTCGTTCCCGATAATGTGGACAATTATTGGCTTGTGTCAATGTAGCTTTAGTCCCAATCCTTAATGGTTATAGTAATAGTGAGAATACATAATACACTGTGCTAGTCCTAATTCATGATGGGGTTATAATATTTGTTCTCCTTATTATCCTACTGTATAATTTATGATGGGGTTATAATATTTGCTCTTCTTATAATCCTAATCTAGAACTGGACTAATTATTTTCCTAATTCATGTATCATCTGATAATTAGTCCTGATCATAACAAAACCTAAGAGGAGCAATGTGAGTTAAATCGTTTGTTCCACGTGCAGTATGTATATAGTAGTCTGGCATTTTGTGGGAATATTCATCCAACAGTATGAAATATATTAAGTATTGTATGTAATTTAAAGGCAACCTGACAACCCCAGGCTATGTCCAATCCTAGCATGCAGTGGGAACATTATCATTATTTCTGGATTCTTACAGAGCATTCCAGTCATTTCTAACGCACGCCATCCAAAGATCTAGATTGCAGCTATATCTGGCATGGCCATTACTCTGGTCATTGCTAGGAATAGTAAGCACTAAGCATTACACATTCCTGCCTCTTTAGTAAACATTGGTAATCCCCGTCCTACTCCTAATATCTTTCTAATTCCAACCACATACAGTATTGGTTTAGTAATTATTATTTCAGGACTAAGCATTGCATTCTCTCCCTCCTTTTTACTATATGTACCTTGGCTATCCTAGACATTCTTCAGTATGCTTCCAGTCTGATCATGGATACTGGCTATTCACAATCTGATCTTTCTGTACGCAGTCTTACCATTATAAATTTTTCCCATACTTTATATTATCGGGCATAGCCATTCTTTATAGGAATTCTTACCGTTTTCAGTTTGATCTGCACACGTATAGTACGACGACATCCATTCTTAGCATGGTAATATCAGTCGAACTGCATTTTGAACTATACAATTTCACACTTGACACAGCATTTCATATCGCTGTATTTTAGCCGATTAAATCCAATGAGAAGATAGAATTAGCGATCCCCAATTACAGATAAGGAAAACGCTGAAAATATAGAACAATGGGGGTGAAATGCTTTCATTTTAATGCGGACAATAATAGGACATGTTCAATTTTTTTGCGGAACGGAAATATGGACATACGGAAACTAAATGCACATGGAGTAAATTCCACAAAAAATAAATAAAAACGGAACGGACACGGAAAGAAAATACATTCGCATACAAGAGGCCTTAGGCATATAAATGTGACAGAGGGGGGTCTCTTACACAGGACCCCCCTGTATTCACTGAAGTGGAGAGCTGCTGGATTCAGGCCATCTTTATATTTCCTTTTTCTCATTTTACTAATGTAGGGTAATGGATCGTGTGTTTTTAACTTCCCTATAAAAAAGCTGCCATTTTCTGGGGGTCTCAGAAATTAAGCTGAATGAGATTGGCTGATCGGTACAGCTACTCCCATATTAACCTTTTCTTGTCCTTCACTGTACATTTACAGCCTTAACAAGTGAAAGTTCACATACAGCACTGCCTGCAGCAGTTTGTTAACTGTAACATATTGCTGACTCCCTGTTGCAATGGCCATTATCAGAGCTAACTCTGATCCTGGCTGTTTAATCCCTTACATGCCTCTGCCAATATCAACTACAGCCACTAATTGATTTTACAAAAAGGGGAGGCTCTCTCTGTAAGTCCACCTGTTCCCCTTAGGCCTCCTGCACACGACCGTTGTGTGCACCCGTGGCCGTTGTCCCGTTTAACGTGTTTTTCTGCAGTCCCATTGACTTTCAATGGGTCCGTGGAAAAATCGGAAACTGCACCGTTTGGCAGCCGCATCCGTGATCCGTGTTTCCTGGCCGTGAAAAAAATATGACTGTCCTATTTTTTTCACGGCCAACGGTTCACGGACCCGTTCAAGTCAATGGGTCAGTGAAAAATCACAGATGCACACAAGATTGTCATCCGCGTCCGTGATCCGTGTCCGTTTTTTCCTATCATTTCAATGTCAAACTTGACTTAGATTTTTTTTTCATTTTTCATGTCCGTGGATCCTCCAAAAATCACGGAAGACCCACGGAAGAAAAAACGGGCACGGGTCACGGTACAACGGAACCACGTTTTGCGGGACGTTAAAAAATACTGTCATGTGCAGGAGGCCTTAATGTGATTGTGGGGTGGCAATGGGCTGTCAGGGTCTGCCATAGATGTGAGCCTATTATGCTCTGCATAAGGCAGGGTCTAATAGGCTGCCTATCAGTATTTCACTGACCAAACACATTGCTAAGTCCCCTAACGGGACAATAAAAATATTGTAAAAGAGTTTATTTTTAAGAAAAATCCTAAATAAAAAAGAACAACACATTTTCTCTTCGAAAATGTTATATTTAAAAAAAAATGCTGCAAATAATTGGTATTGAGGCATCTGTAACTACCCAAACTATAACATTATTATTATCTGCATAGTGAATGCCAAAAAGAAAAATAGAAAAAAAAATCTAATCTGCTGTTTTGTTGATCCTGCCTCCCAAAAATCTAATAAAAAATGATCAATAAGCCAAAGTGGTACCAATGAAAAGCTACCATAAAGCTACATCAATGGAAAAATAAAAATGTTATGGTTCTTGGAATGCAGCAACACAAATTATTTCTCATATTTTGTTATAATTATCTTATTGTGCAAAAGTAGCAAAACATACAACTATGTTGATTCTGTAACAACCCACAAAAATAAAGTTATGTCATTTACTGAACAGGAGTAACAACAAAATCCCCCAAAAACAATGTAAGAACTTCTGCTCCCCCCCCCCCCCCCAAAAAAAAATAGGTAAGTAAAAGTTGGACAATAAATTATATGTATGTATTCCAAAATAGTGCCATTAAAAATATAGCACATTCTAGGTGAAAAACACACCCTCATATGGCTACATTAGTAGAAAAAAATAATATATTGTGTCTTTTGAAATGCAGAGATGAAAAAAATGGCAGCATCCCCCATAGCTGTGTCCTTAAAGGGGTTATGCTATGAATGTCATTTACCAACTTTCCACCGGATAGGTGATGCATGCATGATCGCTGGTGGTCTTGCTACTGAGACCCCCAGTCATCCTAAGAATGGGGGTTTCCGTGTCTCCCCTATGAATGGAGCAGAAGTATGCAAGTCGGTCCATTTACTTCTTCAAAGCTCTCAGAGTACTGTCTGTGTCATAGAATTGAATGGAGTGGTTGGCTGACATATACACTACTCAGCGGGCACTTGGGGACCCCGTTCTAGGAATCACTTTAGAATTAAGGACCACAGGATTTTCATTCAGACAGCCATCACAGGTTTTTTTTCATTCCTCTGTCGACATAGCTATATGAGGGCTCATTTTAACAGGATAAATTGTACCAGTTTAGGGTACATATAACTGATTTACCTTAATTTTCACGGTGGAGAATGGGGGAAAAAAAGCAATTTTTCATTCACCATGCAACATTAATAATTTGTATATATATATATATATATATATATATATTTTATTTTTTATTTTTTTCAATTTCATTTTTTTAATAGCTAGCATGACAAAGAGCAGAAATTGTACATCTTGTCTACATAGGTACTGTACCTGTCACTATATGTAACCATGGAAACCAGATTGAAAACATCCATCATTTTCATTACTAGCTGCATTCAGAGACCTGGAAAAAGCTGCAGATAGAGGTAGAGTTTCTATCCCTATGTGACTTTTATTAATAGAGCTGGAGAGGGGTGTGAAATTGACTACATTGTATTCACTTCCTACATCCCTTTACTTTCACCTGTAGTCAAGCTTAGGGGAATTGCTATTTATCCCGCCTCGTAATATAATATTTGGCTATTTAATTACACTTCATATAATCGTAGAGAAAAAAAAACCACGATACACATGTTAATGAGATTATAATCCTATGATTATCAGTAGAGATGAGCAAATTTCCGCTTATAAAATTTGTTCACGCTTCGTTTGGTGGTAAAAGGTGAATTGCGTTATGGATTCCGTTCCCACGGACCATAACGCAATTCTATGATGGAATACCTTTAGAGTCATTCCGTTATTCATTCCATCATAATAGAAGTCTATGGGGTGCATAACGGATCCGTCCCATTTCCATTATGCAGGAGAGGACTTCCCTGCATAACGGAAAAGGGACGGATCCGTTTTGCAGCCCATAGACTTCTATTATGATGGAATGAATAACGGAATGACTCTAAAGGTATTCCATCATAGAATTGCGTTATGGTCCGTGGTAACGGAATCCATAACGCAATTCACCTTTAACCAACAAACAAAGTGTGAATGAATTTCAAAATATGAAATTCGCTCATCTCTAATTACCACGTGTGGATGTTTTGACTCTTCACAGCGTATATAGGTAGTTTGATATCTGTTTGTCCTAACTTTTGGCAAGATGGCAAGCCTTTGTTTTTCTGCCTGTTGTGTAATAATATTCCCCTGATCTTTAAAGGAACATATCCTCAAAATAATTGACTCCTTACTAGTATGCATTTGTATGTACACAGACAGATATATATATATATACTGTGTCTTGTCAACCATTGTGTTTATACTGCCACTCCTCATGCTCGTTCCTCAAGTGGCACATCGCACTATGATGTGTGCTCAGAACCAGCTTGTCGGCAAGCTCTCTGTTGCCTGCCTTTGCAACAACCTATGTGTTCGGGGAATCAGTGCTTCTCCTGACTGCTGCCATTGTGTGAATGACGCTGCACATTTTCTTCTTTTGCGTGCAAGTGTGTTCCTTTTAAAAAGACCTTATTTTCATGGGGATAGCATAAAGATTAAGTTAAAAAAATCAATTTTTTTTTTATCCCACAATCTCTACTATATTTACACATTTCTATCATTTACAGACTCTAATTTTGTCCTGTCAATGGGAATCTGTCAGCTCTTTTTTTGTGCCCTGGTGGCACATCCTTTTAGGTCACTTACTTAAAGGGATTGTCCAGGATTAGAAAAACATGGCTGCTTTCTTGCAAACGTGTGGCACAACTGTCCATGGATTGTGTCTGGTCTAGCAGCTCAGCTCTATTCTGATTCCTCATTCATGAGCTCCTGACTCTCCCCGCGCCTTCAGCTAATTGCTATAGGAAAAAAAACGTGTCAATCAGCGACTGGGGGAATCGCTGAGAGTCAGGAGCTCATGAATATGAGGACTCACTACCACCCGCTGTGTATGGAACAGCACCAATGCTGTTCAATACTGATTTTAGCAAATGGTTGGATGAATGCAAGTAAGTGACCCAGTGTTTTGTTTTTAGAGGTTCTATCACCAGTTTATGCTGCCCTTAATGCCCCTTTACATGAGCTGATTGTCGATACGATAATTGATCCATGTAAAGGTGCGAACACTCATTCATTGGGTGATGCGCCACCCAAAATCATCAGTTCTGGGCAGCAGATTGTGCTGTGTAAATGGTGATCTGCTGCCTAGCAGCAATAAATCTATGGGAACAAGTGATTTCTGGAGCGATTCTTAATTCCCCTAGAGAGGAGATTTTAGCATGTAAGCACTCCTGATAATTGCCTACTCAGTTGACCTGTGTGAAGGGACCTTAAGGGTTTCTCCGGGGTTCAGGGCTGCTATAGTACCTGCCTCTAAAACAGCCTAGGGCAGATCTATAGACTACCCGTTTGTCCTGGTGATGTCACCGGGCTCACTGCTAGACGGAAGTCTCTGCCTAGTTTAGTGATGTGAAGCCTGGTTCGTCACCAGCTTACAACAAACAGCACAAGGTAAGGGGGAGCATCGGAGCAAGGAAATGCTCCGATGCTCCTCTCTTACATAGTAAATGAGTAAAGAAGAGGTTATATCCGGGTTCAGTTGTGAAACCCTTTAAGTGATAGCCCCAGGTCCTATGAACACTTCTTGTAAAATCCACAGTAACATATTTGAAGGGGTTATCCCATGATTAACGTAAAAAATGAAAGTCATACATCATCTTCATTGCTCCAATTGTTCTGCTAGAGTTATTTCAAGATGGCAGCTTAATAGCGTCTCCTTTCTCAGGGGGCGTTTCCTGTCTGCTGCGGCTAGCAGCAGTTAAAGAATGGGACTGAACATGTGCTTCTATATCAGTGCCGTTTTTTGCAGTCCGCAAACCGCGGATCCGCAAAAAACGGAAGGCGCCCGTGTTGCCTTCCACAATTTGCGGAACGGGCGCCGGCAATATAAATGCCTATTCTTGTCCGCAAAGCGCGGACTAGAATAGGACATGTTATATTTGAAATGAATGGGTCCGCATCTGAGCGGCCAAAACAGCGGCTCGGATGCGGACCCAAACAATGGTCGTGTGCATGAGGCCTAACTCAGTAGCTATAATACATTTTTAATTACAAAAGTATTCAGATCCAGGTGCTGTAGAATACTACTTGTGGGACATCTCCTTTAAGAACATTTAAGACTTTGCTAAAATATAATAACTGGCAAAACCTGACATTAGATTTCTGTTAGATATATTCCCTGTTCACAAACAATCTTGATACAAAGCGCCGCCCGTGTTGTTTTATGGTCTTTATTGTGAACAAAATCCACATTGAAGTAAAACCCAGAGAAAAAGATCAAAGAAGAGGAGAAGGAAAGAAGTAAAGCCAAGCAAACAAGGTAAGCGGATGTCACCTCGAGCTATCAACTGAATTCTCATTTAAGGTTCAGTACATGGTATGTTGGGAAACTAGTCATTGTTTTTTAACCGTAAGTATATTTATCTTGCATACTTGTGGAGGTGATGTCACCAGCCAACCTCAGGAGCGGTTTTAATGAATAAAGTTTGGGTGAGACAAGTGACCTTTCTCTTTTGGCACAGAACAGTAGATCAGTGTTTCACTGACCTCCTATCCTCAGGTCATGTTTTGAGGATTTCCCATAGAGAGGAGACGGAAATCCTGAAATCATGACCTGCTCATAGTTCTTGAGGAATGGAGTTGAGATGGGCAGGATTTATCCATTGCAGCTAAAACATCTCCCACCCCTGGTGGCCAAAAGCCACACCATTTTGAAGATTATACCTCTGATTTATCTGCATAATCATGCAACCATTGGCCAATGTGGGTGGTCAAGGTTTTAGCCATATGAGGCAGCTGCAGTGTGATGAATTGGCTCCGGATGGGTTCAGTGAAACTCGCACCATTTTGCAAGCAAGTTCAGTCAGTTTTGTCTGCGATTGCGTTCGGTTGTTCAGTTTTTTTTTGCACAGGTGCAATGCGTTTTTATGCGTTTTTCACGCACGTGATAAAACACTGAAGGTTTGCAAACAACATCTCTTAGCAGCCATCAGTGACAAACGCACTGCTTCCGCACTTGTTTGCAGATACAATGCGTTTTTTACTGAAGACCCATTGACTTCTATGGGGCCAGGGCTACATGAAAAACGAGGAATATAGAACATGCTGCGTTTTTCACGCGACGCAGAACTGATGCGTGAAAAAAATCACATGACGCACTGAACAACTGAATGCAATCGCAGACAAAACTGACTGAACTTGCTTGAAAAATGGTGCGAGTTTCACTGAACGCATCCGGAGCCAATCCATCACGCTCGTGTGAAAGAGGCCTAAGAGTCTCCTGCATTAGTGTTTTGGTGCATTTGGTTTCTTTCAGTTCAGTTTTTTCCCCTTGACAATAAATGGGGACAAATTCTAAGCATTTTCATCAGCTTCATCCTATGACGGACTTCAATAGCGGAATTAAAATTGCTAGTATGAAAGTGAGGAAAGTGAGGAAAAAAATGGCAGTGCGTCTTATAAAGTGAATACTAGTGAGCACTTTCATTATGAAAGTGATGACTAGTATTCAGGAGGCACGGGGAGTGGTGACTGTAGCGCTGCTAGCACTTGCTGTACTCTTCACTCCTTGGTCTTCCTCCAGGTGCCACACTGCACTGTAATGACTGTATAGACGTAGGCAGTCAAGTCACAGTGCACCGCAGGCCCAGAGAAGACTGCGAGCGTGACTGCAGGAGACCGCCAGACCAGAGTGGCGGCAGAGCGGGAGAGGTAATTTTTTGTATTTATTTTATCTCTGATGGGGTTCTAAGCTGAGGTCTGATATGGAGGTCTATCTGTGGTCTGACATAGGGGTCCTATCTGACATGGGGGTCTGAGCTGAGGTCTGACCTGATATGGCAGTCTGATCTAAGGTTTGATATGGGGATCAGATCTGAGGTCTGATATGGGGGGTCTGATCTGAAGTCTGATGAAGATTGAGGGTCTAATTGGGGGGCCTGATGAAAATTGGGTGTCTGTTCTGATGAAAATATTTTTTTCTTATTTTCCTCCTCTAAAACCTAGGTGCATCTTCTCTTCAGCTGTGTCTTATAAAGGTAAAAATACAGTAGTTTTATGGGAAAAGAGCTCAGTAGGCAATCTTATAAGTGACTGGCTGACTTCCCTGTATATCTGTATAATGCCTCATTTACATGTCAATGTTTTGGTCAGTGAGTTCCATCAGTGATTGTGAAGAACAGGTGCAGATTTTTCCCTTATACCTTATGTCTGTGGAGGCTCCAGTCCTGGTTTTGGCTACAAATCACTGACATCACTGACCAAAACACTGACGTGTGAATGAGGCTTTAATGTGCATATAAGGCCTCATGCACATGACCGTTGTGTGTTTTGCGGTCCGCAAGTCGCGGATCCGCAAAACACGGATGGCGTCCGTGCGCGTTTCGCAATTTGCGGAATGGCACGGACAGCCTTCAATATAAATGCCTATTCTTGTCCGCAAAGGCCACGGAACAGAGCAACGGATGCGTACAGCACACGGAGTGCTGTCCACATCTTTTGCGGCCCCATTGAAGTGAATGGGTCCGCATCCCAGCCGCGAAAACGGCGTCTCGGATGCAGACCCAAACAACGGCCGTGTGCATGAGGCCTAAGACAGTTGGCAATCACTGATAAGACCAACCACTTGGGCTACTTGAGCTTAGAAAGAGCAAAGATTTTTTTTCCCACAAAATGATAGATTAATCTGCTCAGCTACTCTTGCTCTATAACCTGCCGTCCGCAGATTGAACTTCATTTTCACGGTGACAGATTCCATGATGACAGCACAAACTTTTTTGGGTTGGTGGAGGTTTTTTAAAAATGCAGCATGCTTTGGGTCTGGTGTTTTTTCTTTTTTTCTAAAATGCTAGTAAAAGTGTGTCATTTTTTAATAGTGTTATTGCACAGCATTGTTTTGTTTTACCAAAAGTTAATTTTTTTTGCTTCTCTGAAGAAGTGACATTAGAGCGTGGTTCTTAAAACACAACCCATGCAAAAAATGCTATAAAAAACAGCAGGTTGCATTCTCCTGTAGCCATGGTGTCTAATGGTTTGCCTGACATGACCTTCTGTTGTTTTCATTAATGCCTTATCGCTGACTGTTTTATCTGTAGATGAGTAATAAGTAGACTGATGTGAATTGTGACAATGTTTGTACAGCACTGCAGAATTTGTTGGCACTATATAAACAACGGGGCATTAAAAAAGTAATAGTTACTTAGGTTTCACACACATTTTTGTGCACATTTCTCCACCTGCATTTTTTGTTAGAAAAACACCAGCTCCAGCGATTAATTGAAAAACGATGGGAATTATGAAATGCAGGCACACATGGTTTCTTGCTAGTGGCTTTTTTTCATTTTGGGGGTGTTTTTGTGTCTATGGTGCTTTTTTTATTTGTAAACGCAGCAAGTTCAAGCAATAGCCTTTTTTCGGTTGGTTTTTCTCTAAAAGGAAAAATAATCAGAAATTTTTTTATTTAAAAACTCCTGTTAAAAAACGTAATTTCAGATTTGTGTGTTAAAGGGGCCTTAGGATGGTTTTGCTGTTTTGGTAAAGTTTTTTATTTCTATTTTAGCTAAAGCATGCTCAAAAAATGGGTGGGGCTTAGTGGAAAGTAGGTGGAACCTCATGGGGAAGGGGGCTAAGATCCGCCATTTTGCATCTTAGTAGAAGTAAAAGTCCTTTCTTTATATTTACCATTCCTTTTAAATTCAGATCTTACTTTGGCTCAGAAGACTGCATCAAAAACTGCAACATGTTACAAAAAAACAGCTGAGGCCATGGCTTTTATTTTATTTTTATTTTTTATTTCAACTTTCCAGGTGATAACCATTTTTTTCCTGATGGAAATCAGTTGTGGTGTTTAGTAGGTTATACTACAGCAGTGAATATGTATCTAAGTATGGCATTTTCATTATAAGCACACTGCTATATGGACTACTATATAGACAAAATATGTATAGTGATCTCTTTTACCACTTTTTGGCTGCCCAGAAGTGACATCAGGGTTTCCCATAGAGAATGCAGAGACATTTTTATGTTTTTTATTTTTTTTACTGTCCCTGCCTTACCCATTGCTCTATACAGCACTCCATGAGCACTGTGTATAGAGATCAGCAATGCCGCTTCCTGCTCCAGTCCCAGAGGTCATGTGATCACCAGGGACCAGGTATCTGCACAAGCTGCTGGGTCTTAGCAGACTCAGATCAGCTCTACAATGTGTTTGTACAGCCTTGTACAACCTTGGGGAGCTGGATTCCCCCTGTAACTGTGGTTATTATCTCTGCCCCAGTTACAGAAGAAATCAGCAAAAAAATATACAAACATACTTAAATGCCTTCAAAGGTCTTTCATTATTACCTTATTGAGGGTGGAAGAGAGTTACAAGGTGTAAAATAAAAAATATTAAAAACGACATAATGAACAAAAAAACTTGATTACACACCACAGCTTTATTGCAAAAGTTCACCATACTTTATTGAGGCAGTTGGTTGGTTCACTCAGACATATTTAAACATAAGCACAGTCTTTACAATTTTCTCGAGGTTGTGTGCAGGGAAGGGTATGCCTTATACTTGTCCCCTCTAAGTCTCTCTCTCCAATCAGACTATACAATCTCTTCAGCCTGGCCTGAGGGGTGCATCTTTAGCTCTATATATCTCCAGTAACCTCAGGAGGGTGCAGTCTTCTGTCAGATGGGCAGTTTGTCCTTTAAATATTGTACCCAAAATCAGTGGTGTACATAGAGAAGTAAGGGCTTCATAGCAAGGATCAAATCAGGCCCCCCACACAAGAAAGAAGGGTTTCTGCCTAAACCCTTTTCAATGACCCCAGGGCCATTTTTCCACTGCCTCACTTGCTAAAAGTTGTTTCTTTACAGGGTATAGTCCTGACCAAGTTTTCACCTCCAGTAGAAGAGGAGATAATCCCTAAGACTGGGCCCCATAGCAGTCGCATGGTCTGCTGCTATGGTAGTTACACCCCTGCGCAAAATGCCGGAAATTCTATAGCCAAAGAGCAGGTGTTACTTCTCTGACAAATGCTCAACACTCCTCCTTGTATGGCCACTACACTTTCTCTTGCCTCCAGCAGTACTTTTTCCCCAGGGGCTGGCACATATACTGTAGCTCTACTGGCACCTCTCAGTTTACATCTACAGCTCACTCTGCTCCTTCCTACTGACCATCTTGCAGGCTTCACCAAACTCAACTGAGGAAGTGGGTGGAGCAGCCACCACCAAACTACTGTTCTAAGGACCTGACATCCTCTCTCTCTCCATAGACACAGCATTCAGGATAGGCAATCATATGACACAGTATTTTCACGCATATATAACCCCCTAGGCAGTGAGCTACTGGCACATTGCAGTAGTACTAGTAAAATTCCCATGGGCCTGCAGTGCACAGTGCAGTTAGCCCCCCCCCCCCCCCCCATCTTATTTTTACCACTCTCAGTAGGGCTAGTTGGGGGCATGGAGTCTAAATAGAGATGGTAATGTAATTGGTAATTTGGGTCTTAGTATACTGTGGGGTGTGATAAAAAACAAATATGGGTTTGGCTTGCCCCGGGTGCTGGCAAAACACGTTATGCTACTGCACAAGACTGTACTCTACTAAAAAAGTAGAAAATGTGCCTGGTCAGGAATGGGAGTAAATGGCCCAGTCATGAACTGCTTTAAACATCCCACATCCATATAAGTAACAGACTTACATTTCACATAACTGATACTCACCTTACCATTCTCCCGCTTCCATTCACCAGCTGAGGCCAGTGATTGGCTAAGTGGTCATTGTCTGCATGTCAAACGGGGCGAGAAAGCAGAGACCACCACCGGTGGATGCGGCAAGAACTGTAACAGTATCACATTATTTTACACTGTTGAGAGCCTGCTATAAAATGCTTTAATGCACAAGATCTATAGTCTAAGCTTAGACAAATGCCCACGCAGTACACTGATATACTACATGATAGTGATTTGTGCTATCAGTGTTACTGTTATATGTAGAAATCCACAGCACGTGTCACTTTATGTGAAAAATCTGATTTTTCACATAAATTGACGAGTGCTGTGGATTTCCACATATTGCTTCTTGACAGGACCCCCAGCCAGGATTTCCCTCCGTGGGCACCACTTATTTATCATCTTTTTTTATTGGTATACTATCCCCAAATTGGGGTCTGGAGTGCTGCTTATCCTATTTTTCTTATTCAAGTGTTACTGTTATGTCATACTGCACTGATATAAATACATGTACAGCACACACTTCACATCTACAGGAAATAGGAAACCAGGGGAGCTATTCACTTACAGGTCAAGAGGGCAAACACTGACAGATGCCTGCCAGCTTTCTCTCAATATCTACCTATCTATCTATCTATCTATCTATCTATCTATCTATCTCTACAAATCTATATAATTAAACAGACACATGTGACATATTATGATGTGAAGATTTGACTAGGGCACTATTGGTATAAATATAAATCTTAAACATTTTTCTCAATATCTGTTTATCCTATATATCTAGCCAGAGAATAATATAGCAGCACCAAAAAAAACACCACACAATTGGAAAGAGGTGCAAGTCCCAGGGAGCTTGACTCAAGGACCCAAAATTTAGAAAATGCAAAATTAGGCAGCCCTCTCCCAAAAAAATAAGAAAGGAACTTTTATTCACCTATATGTGGTTGTGACAATTCAGCTCAGCATTAGAGCATTTCTCAAGCTTTTTTTCAATATCTATCTGTCAGTCTATCTATCTATACTAATCCATAAATCTGTCTAGTTAAATAGACAGATGCAATATACAGTCCTGGCCAAAAGTTTTGAGAATTACACAAATATTAGTTTTCACAAAGTTTGCTGCTAAACTGCTTTTATATCTTTGTTTCAGTTCTTTCTGTGATGTAGTGAAATATAATTACACGCACTTCATACGTTTCAAAAGCTTTTATCGACAATTACATGACATTTATGCAAAGAGTCAGTATTTGCAGTGTTGGCCCTTCTTTTTCAGGACCTCTGCAATTCGACTGGGCATGCTCTCAATCAACTTCTGGGCCAATTCCTGACTGATAGCAACCCATTCTTTCATAATCACTTCTTGGAGTTTGTCAGAATTAGTGGGTTTTTGTTTGTCCATCCGCCTTTTGAGGATTGACCACAAGTTCTCAATGGGATTAAGATCTGGGGAGTTTCCAGGCCATGGACCCAAAATGTCAATGTTTTGGTCCCCGAGCCACTTAGTTATCACTTTTGATTATGGCACGGTGCTCCATCGTGCTGGAAAATGCATTGTTCTTCACCAAACTGTTGTTGGATTGTTGGAAGAAGTTGCTGTTGGAGTGTGTTTTGGTACCATTCTTTATTCATGGCTGTGTTTTTGGGCAAAATTGTGAGTGAGCCCACACCCTTGGATGAGAAGCAACCCCACACATGAATGGTCTCAGGATGCTTTACTGTTGGCATGACACAGGACTGATGGTAGCGCTCAGGGCCGGCCTTTGGGGTGTGCGGGCTGTGCGGCCGCACAGGGCGCCATAGCAACAGGGGCGCTGGGCGGCCGACAGCTCGCAATGTAATATGCGGCAGGCGAGGCTGCACTTGTGTTCTCCCTCGGGGTGCCCCCTCCATCTCGCCCTCCCCTGTCTGACCTGATTCGTTCCTCCTCCCCTGTGTCTGACCTGCCTGCTGCCCCCGCAGCTGCCAATAAGAAGAGAGAGGGGCGGAGGAGGGTAGGGGCTGTGGCCACTGCGCCACCAATGAAGATAACTGACCTGTAATACAAATACAGGAGGCGGGTGCCGGAATCAAATAGCCGGCACCCGACCTCTGTGACAGGGAGCTGCGATCAGCTGCAGTTGAGTTAACCCTTCAGGTGCGGTACCTGAGGGGTTAACTACCGCTGATCGCAGCTCCCTGTCACAGAGGTCGGGTGCCGGCTATTTGATTCCGGCACCCGCCTCCTGTATTTGTATAAGAAACGTTGGTGGCACAGTGCGCCCCCCCCCTCAACACCCCAGTATAAGAAACATTGGTGGCACAGTGGGAAGTGCCAATGAGGGTTAAAAAATAATAAAAAAAATTAACTCACCTCCTCCAGTTGATCGCGTAGCTGCCGGTCTCCTGTTTCTTCAGGACCTGTGGTGACGTCACTGAGCTCATCACATGGCCCATTACCATGGTGATGGATCATGTGATGCATCATGTGATGAGCACAGTGATGTCACCACAGGTCCTTTGACAGGTTCTGAAGAAAGGACAGGAGACGATCAATTGGAGGAGGTGAGTTAATTATTTTTTTATTTTTTAACCCTCATTGGCACTGCCCACTGCGCCACCAATGTTTATTATATGGGGGGTGCACTGCGCCACCAATGTTTATTATACTGGGGTGTTGGGGGGGCACACTGAACCACCAATGTTTATTATATTGGGGGGCGCACTGCGCTCATGTTTGTTATATTGGGGGGGCGCACTGCGCTCATGTTTGTTATATTGGGGGGCGCATTGCGCTCATGTTTGCTATATTGGGGGGGCGCACTGCGCCAATGTTTATTATATTGGGGGGGTGCACTGCGCCACGAATGTTTATTATACTGGGGTGTTGGGGGGGCGCACTGCGCCACCAATGTTTATCATACTGGGGTGTTGGGAGGGGCGCACTGCGCCACCAATGTTTATTATATTGGGGGGGGCGCACTGCGCACAACGACGGGTTAGGGAAATTTCACAGCAGAGTGCGCATGCGCTGGGAGCCTCGCCGGCGGTTAGGGTAGGGAAAAATTATGGGCCAGTGCACAGGTGCGGTGATCGGATGGATGTTCTCAGCTGGACACCGGCCGACACTGCGCATGCGCTGGGAGCCTCACCAGCGGTTAGGGTAGGGAAAAAGCACTGGCCCGTACGTAATTTTTCCCTTCCCTAACCGCTGGTGAGGCTCCCGGTGCATGCGCAGTGTCGGCCGGTGTCCAGCTGAGAACATCCATCCGATCACTGCGCCTGCGCACTGGCCCATAGTTTTTCCCTACCCTAACCGCCGGCGAGGCTCCTGGCGCATGCGCACTCTGCTGTGAAATTTCCCTAACCTGTCGTTGTGCGCCTGCGTGGCGCTGCACACCTCCTCAGGTCATGTCCGGTGCGACCGGAAGTGACGAGGGTAGGGAGATCTCACGAAGTAGGGAAGTATAACATTACACCGGCCTTTGGGGTGTGCGGGCTGGTAACTACTTGGTTGGATAGTCAGCCAGCCTATGCCATGATGCCAGCAACAAGCAGTGTTTTTTTTTGGGGGGGGGGGGGGCGCCACAAGGTTAGCTCGCACAGGGCGCCTGAACACCTAAGGCCGGCCCTGGTAGCGCTCACCTTTTCTTCTCTGGACAAGCCTTTTTCCTGAAGCCCCAAACAATCGGAAAGAGGCTTCATCTGAGAATATGACTTTGCCCCAGTCCTCAGCAGTCCATTCACCATATTTTCTGCAGAAGATCAATCTGTCCCTGATGTTTTTTTTGGAGAAAAGTGGCTTCTTTGCTGCCCTACTTGACACCAGGCCATCTTCCAAAAGTCTTCGCTTCACTGTGCGTGCAGATGCGCTCATACCTGCCTGCTGCCATTCCTGAGCAAGCTCTGCACTGGTGGCACTCCGATCCCGCAGCTGAATCCTCTTTAGGAGACGATCCTGGTGCTTGTTGGACTTTCTTGGACGCCCTGAAGCCTTCTTAACAAGAATTGAACCTCTTTCCTTGAAGTTCTTGATGATCCTATAAATTGTTGATTGAGGTGCATTCTTAGTAGCCACAGTATCCTTGCCTGTGAAGCCATTTTTATGCAACGCAATAATGGCTGCACGCGTTTCTTTGCAGGTCACCATGGTTAACAATGGAAGAACAATGATTTCAAGCATCACCCTCCTTTTAACAGGTCACGTCTGCCATTTTTACCCAATCAGCCTGACATAATGATCTCCAGCCTTGTGCTCGTCAACATTCTCACCTGAGTTAACAAGACGATTACCGAAATTATCTCAGCAGGTCCTTTAATGACAGCAATTAAATGCAGTGGAAAGGTTTTTTTGGGGATTAAGTTAATTTTCATGGCAAAGAAGGACTATGCAATTCATCTGATCACTCTTCATAACATTCTGGAGTATATGCAAATTGATATTATAAAAACTTAAGCAGCAACTTTTCCAATTTCCAATATTTATGTAATTCTCAAAACTTTTGGCCACGACTATACACAAGAAGATTTGCCTAGGACACTATTGGTATAAATCAGTGGTGCCCAACCATTTTTCGTCTGAGAACCGCACTAGACTTGGTATAAATTTTGCGGGCCGGAACCAGGTAACTTTGCCAGAAAGAAATGCAAACGCTGTGAGGGGGCACATGTGAGCATTACTACTGTGAAGAGGGCACATACCTGGCATAACTACTGTGAGGGGCACATAGGGGCACATATCTGGGCATAACTACTGTGAGGAGGGCACATATCAGGGTATAACTACTGTGAGGAGGGCACATATCAGGGCATAACTACTGTGAGGGGGCACGAGTGAGCATTACTATTGTGAAGAGGGCACATATCTGGGCATAACTACTGTGAGGGGGCACATATCTGGGCATAACTACTCCGAGTGGGGCATGTGTGAGCATTACGTCTGTGAAGAGGGCATATATCTTGGCATTATTACTGTGAGGGGGCATGTGATGTATACATGTGTGTAATGTATGTAGTGCAGTATGTGATGATCACACACAGCACTACATACATTTCACACATGTATACATCACATACTGCGCTGTCACCTTCTTCTGCAGGTCTACCTTGATGTCTGGTCTTTAGGCTTCAGTCAGATCCTCCACCGCCATGCTTGCGCCTTGTGCCCGACTCCAATTTATTCACTGCTCTTGCCTCTGTGAAATTCAAGAGAAGCGCCGTAATCTCGCACAGGCGCACTGGCAGATGCCAGGAAGATGGTGCATGCGCACTTCGATGCCTCTGCCAGTGCGCCTGTGCGAGATTACGGCCCTTTTCTTCAATTTCACAGAGGCAAGTGCAGTGAATAAATTAGCTAGGAGGCGGCGCTGGGCGGGGAGATTGCACGCACAGGCAGCATTGCTTTGCTGCCTGTGCCGTTCGCAGCGCTCCTTGCGCTGATAAAGTCCTGTCACTGCGCGGGCCACTTGACACGGCATCACGGGCCGCATTTGGCCCGCGGGCCTTAGGTTGGGCATCACTGGTATAAATCTTAACAGTTTCAGTCGGTCACTTTTTGGTTTACTGTCTTCTGTGGTACAGTTAGAATTGCTCAATGAAAGATAGCAGTAATTCTGTTTAACCTGTTTGCTACCAGCACAGTACAAGTACAGCGCTGGCTGCTCTGGCTTAAATACCAGCGCCGTAGTACTACAGCGCGCTGGTGGTCGGGCGGGTGCCAGAGCTGCGCCCGCTCGATAAGCTGCAGGGGTCCGGCAGTGACTCATAGCCGGACCCTTGCTGTATGTGCCCACATCGGTGAAAACACTGATACATTAACCCTAGATGTGTCGCGGTCAGCGTTGACCGCGGCACGTGCGATGTCCGTGCAGGGAGGGAGCACCCATTGGGTCCCTGTGCTGCTGGGATGGGGACCCAATGGCTTAGACTGCAGCCCGATGCCTTGTTTAGGCATCGTGGCTGCCTTCCCCGTATGCCTGCAATAACTTCAGCTCATCGGAGCCAATACATTCTAATACTGTACGGAGCTCCTGCTCCGTACAGTATTAGACCAAAGTTTTATGCAAATCGACTTTGGATGTTTCATCCGAAGTCGATTCGCTCATCCCTAACCTCAAGGGTTAACAAACGTCGTAACATCAGTTTTGAATAATTTGAGGGGTGTAGTTTCTAAAATGGGGTCATTAATGGGTGGTTTCCATTATGTAAGCCCCTCAAAATCACGTTATAACTCAGAATGACTTGGATAAGTAAAAGCATTCCAAAGTTATTACCACATAAAGTGACGCATGTCAGATTTGCAAAAATCCGCCTGGGATTTAAGATGAAAAGTGTCTCGGTAGTAAAAGGGTTAATACCTACTAATGTTTCTGTTTGCATTGTTATCAGACATTTATTTGTTTGATGTCCTTAGTTATCAAATGTGTGTTTTTTCACATGTGGGTTCTTTCACTCCATCCAGGCAGATGGTGCATCCTCAACAGCTCACGCTCTCAGGGTTTCCCAGGGCTCTGTGATGTAATGGTTGTATAAGGAATTGCCAGAGGTATTCTCTTTATGGACTATACTTATATCATGAGGATTGAAGTTGAAAACAATGATGTTGACTGCTGGATGCAGCATGTATTTTTGTAAGCCAAATTCAGGATTAAATCCAAAAGAAGAGACAAGTCTTGATACAGTTGCAAGAAAAAGTATGTGAACCCTTTGGAATGATATGGATTTCTGCACAAATTGGTCATAAAATGTGATCCGATCTTCATCTAAGTCACAACAATAGAGAATCACAGTCTGCTTAAACTAATAACACATAAATAATTAAATGTTACCATGTTTTTATTGAACACACCATGTAAACATTCACAGTGCAGGTGGAAAAAGTATGTGAACCCTTGGATTTAAAAACTGGTTAAACCTCCTTTGGCAGCAATAACTTCAACCAAACGTTTCCTGTAGTTGCAGATCAGACGTGCACAACGGTCAGGAGTAATTCTTGACCATTCCTCTTTACAGAACTGTTTTAGTTCAGCAATATTCTTGGGATGTCTGGTGTGAATCGCTTTCTTGAGGTCATGCCACAGCATCTCAATTGGGTTGAGGTGAGGACTCTGACTGGGCCACTCCAGAAGGTGTATTTTCTTCAGTTTAAGCCATTCTGTTGTCGATTTACTTCTATGCTTTGGGTCGTTGTCCTGTTGCAACACCCATCTTGTGTTGAGCTTCAGCTGGTGGACAGATGGCTTTAAAGAGGACCTTTCACCAGAATAAAACTTCTAAACTAACTATACAGGCATGTAGAGCGGCGCCCAGGGACCCCCTCTCAGGCTATGAGCTGAGCGCTGTGATTGGCCAGCGCTGCAGCATGGGAGAAGGAGGCGCCGGCAGGTTCCCCTGGGTGGAGCCTAACTATGAAGATACCGGAGGCAATAACGGGAGAACAGAGTGGCGTCCAGATATAACAGTAAGGGCAGGGGGGTCCCTGGGTGCCGCTCTACATGCCTGTATAGTTAGTTTAGAAGTTTTATTCTGGTGAAAGGTCCTCTTTAAGTTCTCCCGCAAAATGTCTTGATAAACTTGGGAATTCATTTTTCCTTCAATGATAGCAATCCGTCCAGGCCCTAATGCAGCAAAGCAGCCCCAAACCATGATGCCCCCACCACCATACTTCACAGTTGGGATGAGGTTTTGATGTTGATGTGCTTGTGCCTTTTTTTCTCCACACATAGTATTGCGTGTTTCTTCCAAACAACTCAACTTTGGTTTCCACAGAATATTTTGCCAGTACTGCTGTGGAACATACAGGTGCTCTTGTGCAAACTGTAAACGTGTAGCAATGTTTTTTTTTGGACAGCAGTGGCTTCCTCTGTGGTATCCTCCCATGAAATCCATTCTTGTTTAGTGTTTTACGTATCGTAGATTCGCTAACAGGGATGTTAGCATATGCCAGAGACTTTTGTAAGTCTTTAGCTGACACTCTAGGATTCTTCTTCACCTCATTGAGCAGTCTGCGCTGTGCTCTTGCAGTCATCTTTACAGGACGGCCACTCCTAGGGAGAGTAGCAGCAGTGCTGAACTTTCTCCATTTATAGACAATTTGACTTACCGTGGACCGATGAACAGCAAGGCTTTTGAAGATACTTTTATAACCCTTTCCAGCTTTATGCAAGTCAACAATTCTTAATGGTAGGTCTTCTGAGACTTCTGGCAATGCTTCTTGTGAAAAGCAAACCCAGAACTGGTGTGTGTTTTTTATAGGGCAGGGCAGCTGTAACCAACACCTCCAATCTCATCTCATTGATTGGACTCCAGTTGGCTGACACCTCACTCCAATTAGCTCTTAGAGATGTCATTAGTCTAGGGGTTCACATACTTTTTTCCACCTGCACTGTGAATGTTTACATGGTGTGTTCAATAAAAACATGATAACATTTAATTATTTGTGTGTTGTTAGTTTAAGCAGACTGTGATTGTCTATTGTTGTGACTTAGATGAAGATCAGATCACATTTTATGACCAATTTGTGCAGGAATCCATATAATTCCAAAGGGTTCACATACTTTTTCTTGCAACTGTATACTGTCTCAAATCTAAGGCTGACTATACACATAAGACCTGATGCACGTCTGTATGTGTCTTGCGGTCCACAAATCGTAGATCCCCATAACACAGATACTTGGCGTCATTTATTTTTCCCTTTTATAGTAATGCCCTATTTTAGTCCACAAAACAGACAAGTATACAACGTGTTTTTTTTTGTTTTTTTTTGTGGGACTGAGGCACAGACACACGGTGTGCTGTCCACATTTTTTGCAGCCCCATTGAAATAAATGTGTCAGCATCCAATCCGCAAAGAATACGGATCGGATGCAGAACAAAAATACAGTTGTGTGCATGAAGCCTAAGTTAGGTGTCAGCCATCATTCCTGACTCCTCCATGGACATGCTTGCTCAGTTTAGAATACATGTGTCTTGAATAGGGATGAGCGAACTCGAACTGTATAGTTCGGGTTCGTACCGAATTTTGGGGTGTCCGTGACACGGACCCGAACCCGGACATTTTCGTAAAAGTCCGGGTTCGGGTTCGGTGTTCGTCGCTTTCTTCGCGCTTTTGTGACGCTTTCTTGGCGCTTTTTGAAAGGCTGCAAAGCAGCCAATCAACAAGCGTCATACTACTTGCCCCAAGAGGCCATCACAGCCATGCCTACTATTGGCATGGCTGTGATTGGCCAGAGCACCATGTGACCCAGCCTCTATTTAAGCTGGAGTCACATAGCGCCGCCCGTCACTCTGCTCTGATTAGCGTAGGGAGAGGTTGCGGCTGCGACAGTAGGGCGAGATTAGGCAGATTAACTCCTCCAAAGGACTTGATTAACTGATCGATCTGCAGCTGTGGATCATTGAGCTGCTGATCCTCAATTGCTCACTGTTTTTAGGCTGCACAGACCGTTTGTCAGTCTCATTTTTCTGGGGTGATCGGCGGCCATTTTGTGTCTTGTGGTGCGCCAGCACAAGCTGCGACCAAGTGCATTTAACCCTCAATGGTGTGGTTGTTTTTTGGCTAAAGCCTACATCAGGGTGAAGCTGTCACACCAAGTGCATTTAACCAGCAATAGTCTGTTCATTTTTTGGCCATATACAAAATCAGGGGCAAGCTGCGCCTGTCACCAAGTGCATTTAACCCTCAATGGTGTGGTTGTTTTTTGGCTAAAGCCTACATCAGGGTGAAGCTGTCACACCAAGTGCATTTAACCAGCAATAGTCTGTTCATTTTTTGGCCATATACAAAATCAGGGGCAAGCTGCGCCTGTCACCAAGTGCATTTAACCCTCAATGGTGTGGTTGTTTTTTGGCTAAAGCCTACATCAGGGTGAAGCTGTCACACCAAGTGCATTTAACCAGCAATAGTCTGTTCATTTTTTGGCCATATACAAAATCAGGGGCAAGCTGCGCCTGTCACCAAGTGCATTTAACCCTCAATGGTGTGGTTGTTTTTTGGCTAAAGCCTACATCAGGGTGAAGCTGTCACACCAAGTGCATTTAACCAGCAATAGTCTGTTCATTTTTTGGCCATATCCCAGTCTAATTCTGTCACTAAATCCATACCGGTCACCCAGCGCCTAAATACTAGGCCTCAAATTTATATCCAGCTAAATCTGTCCCTAGTGCTGTAGCTGGGCGAGTTATTTAGTGTCCGTTCAAGCACATTTCTTGTTCTGGGTTGAAATACAATTCCCAATTTAGCAATTTCATAATTTAGTGGTTCCTGCTATATCAGAGCTATTTGAAATCTATCCCAAAAAGGGTATATAATATTGAAGGTGCACATTGGGTCATTCAGAATAACTTCACACACACCCGCTACTGTGTATTTCCAAGTCTAATTCTGTCACTAAACCCATACCTGTCACCCAGCGCCTAAATACTAGGCCTCAAATTTAAATCCCTCTAAATCTCTCGTTACCCACCGCTGTACTGTTGTTGCTGGGCAAGATATTTAGTGTCCGTCAAAGCACATTTTTTGTTCTGGGTTGAAGTACAATTCCCAATTTAGCAATTTCATAATTTAGTGGTTTCTGCTATATCAGAGCTATTTGAAATCTATCCCTAAAAGGGTATATAATATTCAAGGTGCACATAGGGTCATTCAGAATAACTTCACACACACGCTTCTGTGCATTTCCAAGTCTAATTCTGTCACTAAATCCATACCGGTGACCCAGCGCCTAAATACTAGGCCTCAAATTTAAATCCCTCTAAATCTCTCGTTACCCACCACTGTACTGTTGTTGCTGGGCAAGATATTTAGTGTCCGTCAAAGCACATTTTTTGTTCTGGGTTGAAGTACAATTCCCAATTTAGCAATTTCATAATTTAGTGGTTTCTGCTATATCAGAGCTATTTGAAATCTATCCCTAAAAGGGTATATAATATTGAAGGTGCACATAGGGTCATTCAGAATAACTTCACACACACGCTTCTGTGCATTTCCAAGTCTAATTCTGTCACTAAATCCATACCGGTGACCCAGCGCCTAAATACTAGGCCTCAAATTTAAATCCCTCTAAATCTCTCGTTACCCACCGCTGTACTGTTGTTGCTGGGCAAGATATTTAGTGTCCGTCAAAGCACATTTTTTGTTCTGGGTTGAAGTACAATTCCCAATTTAGCAATTTCATAATTTAGTGGTTTCTGCTATATCAGAGCTATTTGAAATCTATCCCTAAAAGGGTATATAATATTGAAGGTGCACATAGGGTCATTCAGAATAACTTCACACACACGCTTCTGTGCATTTCCAAGTCTAATTCTGTCACTAAATCCATACCGGTGACCCAGCGCCTAAATACTAGGCCTCAAATTTAAATCCCTCTAAATCTCTCGTTACCCACCGCTGTACTGTTGTTGCTGGGCAAGATATTTAGTGTCCGTCAAAGCACATTTTTTGTTCTGGGTTGAAGTACAATTCCCAATTTAGCAATTTCATAATTTAGTGGTTCCTGCTATATCAGAGCTATTTGAAATCTATCCCAAAAAGGGTATATAATATTGAAGGTGCACATTGGGTCATTCAGAATAACTTCACACACACCCGCTACTGTGTATTTCCAAGTCTAATTCTGTCACTAAACCCATACCTGTCACCCAGCGCCTAAATACTAGGCCTCAAATTTAAATCCCTCTAAATCTCTCGTTACCCACCGCTGTACTGTTGTTGCTGGGCAAGATATTTAGTGTCCGTCAAAGCACATTTTTTGTTCTGGGTTGAAGTACAATTCCCAATTTAGCAATTTCATAATTTAGTGGTTTCTGCTATATCAGAGCTATTTGAAATCTATCCCTAAAAGGGTATATAATATTGAAGGTGCACATAGGGTCATTCAGAATAACTTCACACACACGCTTCTGTGCATTTCCAAGTCTAATTCTGTCACTAAATCCATACCGGTGACCCAGCGCCTAAATACTAGGCCTCAAATTTAAATCCCTCTAAATCTCTCGTTACCCACCGCTGTACTGTTGTTGCTGGGCAAGATATTTAGTGTCCGTCAAAGCACATTTTTTGTTCTGGGTTGAAGTACAATTCCCAATTTAGCAATTTCATAATTTAGTGGTTTCTGCTATATCAGAGCTATTTGAAATCTATCCCTAAAAGGGTATATAATATTGAAGGTGCACATAGGGTCATTCAGAATAACTTCACACACACGCTTCTGTGCATTTCCAAGTCTAATTCTGTCACTAAATCCATACCGGTCACCCAGCGCCTAAATACTAGGCCTCAAATTTATATCCCGCTGAATTTGAATACAATACATTGGGCCAAATAATATATTTGTTGTTGTGGTGAACCATAACAATGAGAAAAACATCTAGTAAGGGACGCGGACGTGGACATGGTCGTGGTGGTGTTAGTGGACCCTCTGGTGCTGGGAGAGGACGTGGCCGTTCTGCCACATCCACACGTCCTAGTGTACCAACTACCTCAGGTCCCAGTAGCCGCCAGAATTTACAGCGATATATGGTGGGGCCCAATGCCGTTCTAAGGATGGTAAGGCCTGAGCAGGTACAGGCATTAGTCAATTGGGTGGCCGACAGTGGATCCAGCACATTCACATTATCTCCCACCCAGTCTTCTGCAGAAAGCGCACAGATGGCGCCTGAAAACCAACCCCATCAGTCTGTCACATCACCCCCATGCATACCAGGGAAACTGTCTCAGCCTCAAGTTATGCAGCAGTCTCTTATGCTGTTTGAAGACTCCGCTGGCAGGGTTTCCCAAGGGCATCCACCTAGCCCTTCCCCAGCGGTGAAAGACATAGAATGCACTGACGCACAACCACTTATGTTTCCTGATGATGAGGACATGGGAATACCACCTCAGCATGTCTCTGATGATGACGAAACACAGGTGCCAACTGCTGCGTCTTTCTGCAGTGTGCAGACTGAACAGGAGGTCAGGGATCAAGACTGGGTGGAAGACGATGCAGGGGACGATGAGGTCCTAGACCCCACATGGAATGAAGGTCGTGCCACTGACTTTCACAGTTCGGAGGAAGAGGCAGTGGTGAGACCGAGCCAACAGCGTAGCAAAAGAGGGAGCAGTGGGCAAAAGCAGAACACCCGCCGCCAAGAGACTCCGCCTGCTACTGACCGCCGCCATCTGGGACCGAGCACCCCAAAGGCAGCTTCAAGGAGTTCCCTGGCATGGCACTTCTTCAAACAATGTGCTGACGACAAGACCCGAGTGGTTTGCACGCTGTGCCATCAGAGCCTGAAGCGAGGCATTAACGTTCTGAACCTGAGCACAACCTGCATGACCAGGCACCTGCATGCAAAGCATGAACTGCAGTGGAGTAAACACCTTAAAACCAAGGAAGTCACTCAGGCTCCCCCTGCTACCTCTTCTGCTGCTGCCGCCTCGGCCTATTCTGCTGCTGCCGCCTCGGCCTCTTCCTCCGCCTCTGGAGGAACGTTGGCACCTGCCGCCCAGCAAACAGGGGATGTACCACCAACACCACCACCACCACCTCCGTCACCAAGCGTCTCAACCATGTCACACGCCAGCGTTCAGCTCTCCATCTCACAAACATTTGATAGAAAGCGTAAATTCCCACCTAGCCACCCTCGATCCCTGGCCCTGAATGCCAGCATTTCTAAACTACTGGCCTATGAAATGCTGTCATTTAGGCTGGTGGACACAGACAGCTTCAAACAGCTCATGTCGCTTGCTGTCCCACAGTATGTTGTTCCCAGCCGGCACTACTTCTCCAAGAGAGCCGTGCCTTCCCTGCACAACCAAGTATCCGATAAAATCAAGTGTGCACTGCGCAACGCCATCTGTAGCAAGGTCCACCTAACCACAGATACGTGGACCAGTAAGCACGGCCAGGGACGCTATATCTCCCTAACTGCACACTGGGTAAATGTAGTGGCAGCTGGGCCCCAGGCGGAGAGCTGTTTGGCGCACGTCCTGCCGCCGCCAAGGATCGCAGGGCAACATTCTTTGCCTCCTGTTGCCACCTCCTCCTTCTCGGCTTCCTCCTCCTCTTCTTCCACCTGCTCATCCAGTCAGCCACACACCTTCACCACCAACTTCAGCACAGCCCGGGGTAAACGTCAGCAGGCCATTCTGAAACTCATATGTTTGGGGGACAGGCCCCACACCGCACAGGAGTTGTGGCGGGGTATTGAACAACAGACCGACGAGTGGTTGCTGCCGGTGAGCCTCAAGCCCGGCCTGGTGGTGTGTGATAATGGGCGAAATCTCGTTGCAGCTCTGGGACTAGCCAATTTGACGCACATCCCTTGCTTGGCGCATGTGCTGAATTTGGTGGTGCAGAAGTTCATTCACAACTACCCCGACATGTCAGAGCTGCTGCATAAAGTGCGGGCCGTCTGTTCGCGCTTCCGGCGTTCACATCCTGCCGCTGCTCGCCTGTCTGCGCTACAGCGTAACTTCGGCCTTCCCGCTCACCGCCTCATATGCGACGTGCCCACCAGGTGGAACTCCACCTTGCACATGCTGGACAGACTGTGCGAGCAGCAGCAGGCCATAGTGGAGTTTCAGCTGCAGCACGCACGGGTCAGTCGCACTACAGAACAGCACCACTTCACCACCAATGACTGGGCCTCCATGCGAGACCTGTGTGCCCTGTTGCGCTGTTTCGAGTACTCCACCAACATGGCCAGTGGCGATGACACCGTTATCAGCGTTACAATACCACTTCTATGTCTCCTTGAGAAAACACTTAGGGCGATGATGGAACAGGAGGTGGCCCAGGAGGAGGAGGAGGAGGATGAGGAAGAGGGGTCATTTTTAGCACTTTCAGGCCAGTCTCTTCGAAGTGACTCAGAGGGAGGTTTTTTGCAACAGCAGAGGCCAGGTACAAATGTGGCCAGCCAGGGCCCACTACTGGAGGACGAGGAGGACGAGGATGAGGAGGAGGTGGAGGAGGATGAGGATGAAGCATGGTCACAGCGGGGTGGCACCCAACGCAGCTCGGGTCCATCACTGGTGCGTGGCTGGGGGGAAAGGCAGGACGATGACGATACGCCTCCCACAGAGGACAGCTTGTCCTTACCCCTGGGCAGCCTGGCACACATGAGCGACTACATGCTGCAGTGCCTGCGCAACGACAGCAGAGTTGCCCACATTTTAACCTGTGCGGACTACTGGGTTGCCACCCTGCTGGATCCACGCTACAAAGACAATGTGCCCACCTTACTTCCTGCACTGGAGCGTGATAGGAAGATGCGCGAGTACAAGCGCACGTTGGTAGACGCGCTACTGAGAGCATTCCCAAATGTCACAGGGGAACAAGTGGAAGCCCAAGGCCAAGGCAGAGGAGGAGCAAGAGGTCGCCAAGGCAGCTGTGTCACGGCCAGCTCCTCTGAGGGCAGGGTTAGCATGGCAGAGATGTGGAAAACTTTTGTCAACACGCCACAGCTAACTGCACCACCACCTGATACGCAACGTGTTAGCAGGAGGCAACATTTCACTAACATGGTGGAACAGTACGTGTGCACACCCCTCCACGTACTGACTGATGGTTCGGCCCCATTCAACTTCTGGGTCTCTAAATTGTCCACGTGGCCAGAGCTAGCCTTTTATGCCTTGGAGGTGCTGGCCTGCCCGGCAGCCAGCGTTTTGTCTGAACGTGTATTCAGCACGGCAGGGGGCGTCATTACAGACAAACGCAGCCGCCTGTCTACAGCCAATGTGGACAAGCTGACGTTCATAAAAATGAACCAGGCATGGATCCCACAGGACCTGTCCGTCCCTTGTCCAGATTAGACATTAACTACCTCCCCATAACCATATATTATTGGACTCCAGGGCACTTCCTCATTCAATCCTATTTTTATTTTCATTTTACCATTATATTGCGATGCTACCCAAAGTTGAATGAACCTCTCCTCTGCCTGTGTGCTAGGCCTAAATATATGCCAATGGACTGTTGCAGTGGTGGCTGACATGAAGCCTGATTCTCTGCTATGACATGCAGACTAATTCTCTGCTGACATGAAGCCAGATTGTCTGTTACGGGACCTCTCTCCTCTGCCTGGGTGCTGGGCCTAAATTTATGACAATGGACTGTTGCAGTGGTGGCTGACGTGAAGCCTGATTCTCTGCTATGACATGCAGACTGATTCTCTGCTGACATGAAGCCAGATCGTCTGTTACGGGACCTCTCTGCTCTGCCTGTGTGCTAGGCCTAAATATATGCCAATGGACTGTTGCAGTGGTGGGTGACGTGAAGCCTCATTCTCTGCTATGACATGCAGACTGATTCTCTGCTGACATGAAGCCAGATTGTCTGTTACGGGACCTCTCTGCTCTGCCTGTGTGCTAGGCCTAAATATATGCCAATGGACTGTTGCAGTGGTGGGTGACGTGAAGCCTCATTCTCTGCTATGACATGCAGACTGATTCTCTGCTGTCATGAAGCCAGATTGTCTGTTACGGGACCTCTCTGCTCTGCCTGTGTGCTAGGCCTAAATATATGCCAATGGACTGTTGCAGTGGTGGGTGACGTGAAGCCTCATTCTCTGCTATGACATGCAGACTGATTCTCTGCTGACATGAAGCCAGATTGTCTGTTACGGGACCTCTCTGCTCTGCCTGTGTGCTAGGCCTAAATATATGCCAATGGACTGTTGCAGTGGTGGGTGACGTGAAGCCTCATTCTCTGCTATGACATGCAGACTGATTCTCTGCTGTCATGAAGCCAGATTGTCTGTTACGGGACCTCTCTGCTCTGCCTGTGTGCTAGGCCTAAATATATGCCAATGGACTGTTGCAGTGGTGGGTGACGTGAAGCCTCATTCTCTGCTATGACATGCAGACTGATTCTCTGCTGACATGAAGCCAGATTGTCTGTTACGGGACCTCTCTGCTCTGCCTGTGTGCTAGGCCTAAATATATGCCAATGGACTGTTGCAGTGGTGGGTGACGTGAAGCCTCATTCTCTGCTATGACATGCAGACTGATTCTCTGCTGTCATGAAGCCAGATTGTCTGTTACGGGACCTCTCTGCTCTGCCTGTGTGCTAGGCCTAAATATATGCCAATGGACTGTTGCAGTGGTGGGTGACGTGAAGCCTCATTCTCTGCTATGACATGCAGACTAATTCTCTGCTGACATGAAGACAGATTCTCTGTTACGGGACCTCCCTCCTCTGCCTGGGTGCTGGGCCTAAATATATGCCAATGGACTGTTGCAGTGGTGGCTGACGTGAAGCCTCATTCTCTGCTATGACATGCAGACTGATTCTCTGCTGACATGAAGCCAGATTCTCTGTTACGGGACCTCTCTCCTCTGCCTGTGTGTGTGCTGGGCCTAAATATATGCCAATGGACTGTTGCAGTGGTGGCTGACGTGAAGCCTCATTCTCTGCTATGACATGCAGACTGATTCTCTGCTGACATGAAGCCAGATTCTCTGTTACGGGACCTCTCTCCTCTGCCTGTGTGTGTGCTGGGCCTAAATATATGCCAATGGACTGTTGCAGTGGTGGCTGACGTGAAGCCTCATTCTCTGCTATGACATGCAGACTAATTCTCTGCTGACATGAAGACAGATTCTCTGTTACGGGACCTCCCTCCTCTGCCTGGGTGCTGGGCCTAAATATATGCCAATGGACTGTTGCAGTGGTGGCTGACGTGAAGCCTCATTCTCTGCTATGACATGCAGACTGATTCTCTGCTGACATGAAGACAGATTCTCTGTTACGGGACCTCTCTCCTCTGCCTGTGTGCTAGGCCTAAATATATGCCAATGGACTGTTGCAGTGGTGGGTGACGTGAAGCCTCATTCTCTGCTATGACATGCAGACTGATTCTCTGCTGTCATGAAGCCAGATTGTCTGTTACGGGACCTCTCTGCTCTGCCTGTGTGCTAGGCCTAAATATATGCCAATGGACTGTTGCAGTGGTGGGTGACGTGAAGCCTCATTCTCTGCTATGACATGCAGACTAATTCTCTGCTGACATGAAGCCAGATTGTCTGTTACGGGACCTCTCTCCTCTGCCTGTGTGCTAGGCCTAAATATATGCCAATGGACTGTTGCAGTGGTGGCTGACGTGAAGCCTCATTCTCTGCTATGACATGCAGACTAATTCTCTGCTGACATGAAGCCAGATTGTCTGTTACGGGACCTCTCTCCTCTGCCTGGGTGCTGGGCCTAAATTTATGACAATGGACTGTTGCAGTGGTGGCTGACGTGAAGCCTGATTCTCTGCTATGACATGCAGACTGATTCTCTGCTGACATGAAGCCAGATCCTCTGTTACGGGACCTCTCTCCTCTGCCTGTGTGTGTGCTGGGCCTAAATATATGCCAATGGACTGTTGCAGTGGTGGCTGACGTGAAGCCTCATTCTCTGCTATGACATGCAGACTGATTCTCTGCTGACATGAAGCCAGATTCTCTGTTACGGGACCTCTCTCCTCTGCCTGTGTGTGTGCTGGGCCTAAATATATGCCAATGGACTGTTGCAGTGGTGGCTGACGTGAAGCCTCATTCTCTGCTATGACATGCAGACTAATTCTCTGCTGACATGAAGACAGATTCTCTGTTACGGGACCTCTCTCCTCTGCCTGGGTGCCGGGGCCTAAATATCTGAGAATGGACTGTTCCAGTGGTGGGTGACGGGAAGCCAGATTCTCTGCTATGGAACCTCTCTCCAATTGATTTTGGTTAATTTTTATTTATTTAATTTTTATTTTAATTAATTTCCCTATCCACATTTGTTTGCAGGGGATTTACCTACATGTTGCTGCCTTTTGCAGCCCTCTAGCCCTTTCCTGGGCTGTTTTACAGCCGTTTTAGTGCCGAAAAGTTCGGGTCCCCATTGACTTCAATGGGGTTCGGGTTCGGGACGAAGTTCGGATCGGGTTCGGATCCCGAACCCGAACATTTCCGGGATGTTCGGCCGAACTTCTCGAACCCGAACATCCAGGTGTTCGCTCAACTCTAGTCTTGAAATAGGAGGTGCAAGAAAGCCACTGCCAGACATGTCTCCCCAAGAACAAAAGGTTTGGGCAGTTGAGTTCCAATTGCCGAGTCTTATCTCCCCCCACATTTGCTGTTGGAAGAGAATCAGGAGGCCTCCATACACATTAGGCTACTTTCACATATTCGTTAGGTGCGGATCCGTCTGGTATCTGCACAGACGGATCTGCACCTATAAATGCAAAAGATGGATCCGTTCAGTACGGATCCGTCTGCATACACTTAGTTAAAACAAATTCTAAGTCTAAGTGTATGCAGACGGATCCGTCCTGACTTTACATTGAAAGTCAATGGGGGACGGATCCGTTTACAATTGCACCAATATTTGTCAATGTAAACAGATCCGTCCCCATTGACTTTCATTTTAACCCAGGACGGATCCGTTTGGCTCCGCACCGCCAGGCGGACTGTCCACCTCCAGAGCGGAATGGAGGTGGAATGGAGCCAAACTGATGCATTCTAAATGGATCCACATCCATTCAGAATGCATTGGGGCTAAACTGATCCGTTTGGGGCCGCTTGTGAGAGCCCTGAACGGATCTCACAGGCAGACCCCTAAACGGCAGTGTGAAAGTAGCCTTTAGTTGTTTGATCAATTTTTCTGAACTTGTAGGGTTTGGCTGACATTTATCTAAGGCTACTTTAACACTGGCATTAATATTTTTCGGTATTGAGATCCGTCATAGGGTCTCAATACCGGAAAAAAACGCTTCCGTTTTTACCCCATTAATTGTCAATGGGGACAAAATGTAACTGAACAGAAGGCAATGCTCCAAAATGCGTTCCGTTCTCATACCGGAGAGCAAACCGCGGTACAAGACGGCTCTGTCATGACCCACAATGCAAGTCAATGGGGACGGATCCGTTTTCTATGACACAATCTGACACAATAGAAAACGGATCCGTCCCCCATTGACTTTCAATGGAGTTCATGACGGATCAGTCTTGGTTATGTTACAGATAATACAACCGTATCTGTTCATAATAGATGCAGATGGTTGTATTATCAGTAATGGAAGCGTTTTTGCTGAACCCTGCCGGATCCAGCAAAAATGCTAGTGTAAAAGTAGCCTAACGAGTATGAGCAGCTTAAGTCAATGATTTAGACTATCTAGAGAAAAACAGGTCGGCGACCACTGTCCCAAGACCTCAATCACACTTACATATTGATAATGTACGTTATCACTTTATTGATGTCATTATCATATGTGTATTGTCAGGGCTGTCTTTGTTGGGGCTCAGTGGTTCTCTTATGTGTGCTTCCATCTGTATTGTCATCAGTATTTTCTCCCATACTGCAGAGACACACGCAAATGTCAAACCTGTGTAAAATATTACAGAATTCTATTTGTTAGGCTCCATTGATTAATGTGGGGAGGATGTCGCTGCATGTATTGTAGAAAATGGCAGATTTGTTAGATTTTTCTTTAGCTTTACACAGAATGAACTTTGAAGTCACAAAAAATCTATCCAGGTCACTATTATGAAGTTTGCTAGTGGCTTGAATTTAGTTTCTTGACATTTCTACAAATATAGTAGTTCCCAAACACTATGGTGTTAAATATAAAAAGCAAATGTATCTGTTATAATGAATTCCTCGGGCACAATACTACCACAAAAGTGAACAATATCGAAAAACGTCTTTAAATAGGACCTGTCACAACTCCTGGCATGTCAGTTTTAGTAAATAATTGTATTCCATGTAAAATTACAATTCTGAAATATTTATTAATCTATTCATATGGATGAAGGTATAGACGGGTTACCAGGGAGTTGTGTGCAAAGTGAGGGTCCTTCATTGTTGAATGAATGCTGCCAGTGGCAGACCATGCAGGGACACCCTCCAACTGGTAACAGCCGTCTGTACCTTTATCCATAAACTTCTAGCAGGAATAAAAGAAAAACAGCACAACATAGAGTCATAAGAAACAATTCTCCAGAATTGCTATTACATGGGGATTGCATGTGATTATGAAAACAGACAAGTCAATAGAGGTAACAGGTCCTCTTTACAGAGATTGCCCCAACTGAGGCATTTATGGCATATCAATATGATAAGCCATCAATGTCAGATTGCTGCTAGTCCTTTCTTCAGAATGAGGACCCAAAATGAATGGAGATCAATAGGATATGCCATAAATGTCCGATCAGTGCAAGTCCCACCTTTTGCAACAACTCCTATATCAAGAGCAGGGCTCCAAAGTGAATGGACAACACACTGCATGTGTGTGGTGTCCTCTCCATTCACTGCTATGGGACTTTTGAAAATAGTTGAGCAAGCGCACTTGGCTATTTTCAGACGTCCCATAGGGCCAAATGGCATTCTTTTTGTTTACTTTGGTGCCCCTTATGAAGATGGGACCAGGTCGGGAAGTTGGGTTCTGAGCTGATCAGATATTTATGGTGTATCCTATTAATAATGCCATAAATGTCCCGGATGGGAATACCCCCTTATGTCATGCGCACTGCTGCTGATCATTATTTGCATTTCAGAGCTATTGTCTGGTAAATAGGAAAATGACAATTGTTAACACTGAGTTCTCTGTTAATCTCATAAACGTGCATAATCCCCAGAGCTTTTCCATTGACGTATTTATGAGAAAATACTATATAAACATAGAGAAGCTTAGCGCTGACATTTGCATGTGTTTGCTTACACAGTAACAACAGGAATGTATGAGCAGGTAAAACAGTGTAACGGGAATTGCTGTTGTCCAGTGACCACACCTGGCCAGTCATACATATTACTGTATATAACTGTTGGTCGAATGCTTGTTCACCCAGCAGTTTGCTATGGTGTAAATAAATCACATGAACAAGGAGGAAAACATAATCCAATCCATAAACCATCCACTTAGCCACCGGACACACATAGGCAAACCATTAGTGTATATACATGTAGAAGGGAGATTAGAAACTCACCAAAACCTGCAGGGAGCCACCAACCCCACGCGTGTTTGCCTATGTGTGTCTGGTGGCTAAGTGGATGCTTTATGGATTGGATTATGTTTTTCTCCTTGTTCATGTGATTTATTTACACCCGGTTTGGGCATCTCATAAGGAGAATATATATTTTTGTAGAGGTAGGCTGGGGATTCAGTATATCTGACCTAGTTCACCTGCATGGGAGTTGTTTTCTGTCTCAACACTTTATGCATTAGCTGCTATATTTTCATATGATGTTTGATTTATGCTGTATGTATTTCTATTAATAAAATGTTATTACATTACATGTGCGTTAGTGATTGTTTGGTGATTCCTGGCATAGTGTTGCACATATTCAGCTAATTTGCAATTTGTTTGTATTGGATGTACTATCAAAGTGAACAATAACGTAGTGGTAGTGATGGGTTTTGAGGTGTAAACCATCTGACAATTTCCCTGGTCAGTCCTGATCACTGGTCATGCCTATACACTATGGGGGGAATTTATGAAGCCCTGTATGTGAGTTCTGTGGCGTAAAAAAAAAGTAAATTTATGCACACACCTGTTTTTGTTATCAAAAACTGTTTTAAAAAAACCATAAAAAAGGTACAAACTGGTATAATGGTATAAAACTAGAGTAATATCTGTAGGCAAAATGTTATTTTTTACATAGATAGATGTATATACAAACAAATGAAAAAAAGGCAGCACTCCCCACAAAAAAACTATAGAATATGAGTTCCAGCGTGTACAACCTTGACCAAGGAACCACAAGCAACAAGATGGAATCCGCGGCACTCCAGACAGTTTCAATGGGTGAATAAACATTATTGATTTTCATTGAAACTGGCTGGAGTGCCATGGATTCCATATATATATATATTTAATAAAGAAAATAATGAGATGTATTTGGCATTTATGCCATTTTCAGTGTTTGTATGTGACCTTTAAAGACCCAGCTGCACAAAGGACAGATAGTCAGGTGGAAACCGCAAAGTGAAGGTCATTTGTCACTCCTTCACATGAAGTTCAGCACATTATAAAAGCACAAAAATGCTATTGTTTTCTCTTGGATTTATTACCTTTTTTCAGCTTACAGACAGAGTTGGCCAAGTTAAATAAAAACGCAGACAGTCCCTGTAAATGGTCTAAAATAACAAATTGATACCCATTTTCTCCCCTTCCTCTGTCTCTGTTCTCCTGTCCTCCGCACTGCTGACATCGTCTTCTTGGCTGCAGTGGTGAAAAGGGGAAAGTAATTATTCTTTTGTTTAAAAAATATATATATATTGAGGCTGCTCAAGTTCTCATTTAACTCTGACAACCCCTTTAAGGGTACTTTCACACTGGCTCTTTTCTTTTTCGGCATAGGGTTCCGTCCTAGGGGCTCTATACTGGAAAAAAAACTGATCAGTTTTATCCCCATGCATTCTGAATGGAGAGCAATCCGTTCAGGATTCATCAGGATGTCTTCAGTTCAGTCTTTTGGACTGATCAGGACAGAGATAAAGCTGTAGCATGCTACGGTTTTGTCTCTGGCCCAAAAAACTGAACACTTGCCTGAATGCTGGATCTGGCATTTTTTTCCATAGGAATGTATTAGTGCCGGATCCAGCATTCAAATGACCGGAATGCCGGATACGTCCGCAGACCGAAAAAAATTTGAAGAAAAAAAAATGCCGGATCTGTTTTTCCTGATGACATCAGAAAGATGGATCCGGCATTTCAATGCATTTGTAAGACGGATCAGGATCTTGATCAGTCTTACAAATGCCATCAGTTGGCATACGTTTTGACAGATCCGGCAGGCAGTTCCGGCGATGGAACTGCTTGCCGGATCACTCTGCCGCAAGTGAGAAAGTACCCTAATTTGGACAACCCATTTGAAATGCACAGAGTCTAAGGAACATGTAGCTCTAAGGGCATGCAACAAAATTTTAATATAGTATACAGTCTAGATACAATTACAGATTGTTATTATTATCATCTGATCTTGTTTGTAATGTTTCACCATAATTTTGAACATGCCTGATCATTGGATTTATTGTAGCCTCATATAATGCCTGATCATTGGATACAATGTCAAACTGATAAAATCAGTCAGACATTGTTTCATTATAATTTAGTGGCTCATGATGAATGCTCTTGATCTTACAGTACATGTATGTTTTTATGTCTATCATGCTTGTGAAAAAATCAGTTATGAAATGGTTATTTATAGCAGCTTAAAGGAATACTTTCATCAGAAGAGTATTTTTGAAATGCAATGAGACAGAATTATAATTGAAAATACACTATTTTTGGCATTTTTTGTGCCACAAATGGGCATACATCGCTGCGTCACATTTATACATAAAGCTGTAGCCTGCTCTCCCTGGATTCATTGGAAGCCTTTTGGCACCAGGAGAGGTATAGAGTGGACTCAGCATGCATGTTGGACCTGCATTCCCTGGATTTTATGGTGGACAGCATGGCACTATAACAGGTAGTATTTAGTGTTAGGTTCCCGTCTTATAGAGATCGCCTTGACGCTGGCAGATGGGCACAAATAATTTTGTGCAAAATGTATTTGTCAAGAATCTCAAATTTATAAAATAAGTGTAGCATTAGCACCAGAATATTTTCTATAATTATGGCATTATTGTACTTTTGCAGTGTACGTTTGCAGAGTGCTGTTGCATTGTGGTTTTTCTTTGTGTTTCTAGCCATGGCAACATGCACCTGCGCATTAGGATGTGCTGACTGACCCCCTTTTTCAAAACTAAGACAAGTTATAGGTGGAGTAAACAGTCTAAAGATGAAACAAATTTATCATCCAGTATCATCCACTATGATAAATCTGGAGTCTTACTTTAAGACAGTATTAGTAATCGCCGTGCCGACTTTTCCGCTGTCTACTTACTGGCCAAAATACCATAGTTTGGAAACACAGCAAAATTTTTGTTGCACAGACAGAATTCTGGTGCATGGAAAGAATCCTGGCATACATTGTTGCAGGATTTACAATATGCCAGATTTTTAAAGGTCCGTGTGCCTGGATCATGAACTTGTTTAATATTAATAATGGTATTCATATTCTTAGACAGTGTAAATTTCGACAGCATTATTAAATCTGCCATTAGTACTATGCAATTGAAAATTAATACAAAATATTGTCCTTCTGTAGCAGTAATCAGAGATAAAAGTTCTCAATGGGACAGCAAAGTAATGTTAGCTTATGGCTCTACTGCACACAGTGTAGAGTACACAGCACAAGAGTTTATATGCAAGGTAGTCCTCATTAGAATAGTAGAGTTGGAATAGGTGACAGAACAAGGTCTATTGTTCTCTTTATAGGTCTAGATCTATGACAGCTAACCTCAGGCACACCAGCTGTGTTAAAACTACAACTCCCCAGATGTGCCCTTGCTTGGCTGTTCTCAGAACTCCATAGAAATTAATGGAGCATGCTGGGAGTTGTAGTTTCACCACAGCTGGAGTGCCGGAGATTAGCCATCACTGGTCTAGATAAACATACAAACAGCAAAGTTCATGGATGAGTATAATATGAAAAGCTGTGACCAACCACTCATCTGGGATAGCATAGGGGAGTTGTGGTCAGACAAAAAAAGTGGGACTTTCTGCTGTGCTAAAGGTCCAGACAGATATGAAGTTCAAAAGCTAGGACAGGAACTAGTATACATGCAGTGGCTGCAAAAAAATATACCCAGAAAAGCCATCCAGTTATTTTTATTTAAAAAAAAGAAAGAAAGAAAAAGAAGAAATGCATACAATATTAACATATAGTTTCTTAATATGTGCTAATAAAATTGATGGTTGATGGCAATTAATGGAAGTTGTAAGAAAATGACACTGTGTTTGTGCATATACATAACCCCATTCATACATAGAGCAGTTGTAATATGGTCTGCAACACATTTTCCATATGGCAACATCTGAATGAGGTGCATGCTGAGGTAAAGCCCCATTCAGACGTAAGGAAAAGATTTTTAGTTGTAGAAATTTCTGCAACAAATCTGCCATATGTGAACATGCCCTTATGATCAGTTTCTTTTATATCTATTAGAGGGTGCATATTTCTGTGCTAGAAGATGATGACAAACTTTATTGTTTTAGAAAATTACCTTTATAATTATGATCTTTAAAAAAAATCTGCATTACCATGCCTTAAATGAATGAGTGATAAATCTAATTGGGAGGCACAGTCAATATGTAGTTTGGTCTGACTCTCATTCATGTCGTATTTTCCTACACATGTGCTACATTAATTTGCCTGTAAACTCTCTCTTATTTTTTACGAGTATCTTCTATATATATTTACATAAAGGATGATCTGTAAACTGAGCTGAGAAGCAGAAATAGTAATATACAGAAGTGTTTTATGGAGTGAATGTTTAATTGCACCACATTTTACAAGCTTTTTTACTACCGACATAACATAGATAATACTGATTTGCAAACAGTTATATTTACAGTCACCCCTAAAAAACAAAATGGCTGCCGTGTAGCTTCTTTATGTGTTCAGATATCTTCGTATTTAATTTTTTAATATATTGCCTTGTAAATTTCTGATGGCTTTAGTCTATTGGTTATTAAGGGACACCCTATAGATTTGAATAAAAATGTTTTTCTTTATTTCTTGCCATGAATTTATGTAATCAGGAATTGAGTTCTCTGCACACAATGGCTTCCAATCATGGGGGGGGGGGTGCTGTCTCTTCCCTTGCATCTTAAAATGTATACTGTACATTCTGCAGTAATACAAATAATACATTGAGAGTCATGCTGCACAGGTCACCCAAAAACTCTTGGGTATTTCTCTTGGAATGTCGAAAATTTCCAAAACAGACTCCATAACAGATCACATGGGAAAACAACAAACTCAAATATCACTTCATATGAACAATCATATGATATATTAATCAATAGCTTAAAGTGAATGCAGTGCACTGGCTTGTTACCTACATCCACAAAGGGTACGACTATGAGCATTGGTTAACCCTTTCATGACCAAGGGTCATTGATGCCCCAGTGTCCAGGTCAAAATTTACAAATCTGACATGCGTCACTTTATATCCTATAACAGTGATGGCGAACCTATGGCACGGGTGCCAGAGGCGGCACTCAGAGCCCTCTCTGTGGGCACCCGCACTCTGGAAAAAGTCTATAGTGTACAATATGCCTTAGACTTTTCCTGCCATTCATCAGCGCAGGCGCACTATGAACAGCACAGGCAGCGCACTGAATGTAGGCAGGCTATTATAGCTAAATAATAAAGTACATAGAGGATATACTATATTGGACTATAGTATTCAAGTTAAATTGCTTTGTTGGCACTTTGCAATAAATAATTGGGTTTTGGGTTGCAGTTTGGGCACTCGGCCTTTAAAAGGTTCGCCATCACTGTCCTATAATATTACAAGATGGGAGTACTGCTTTAACCCCTTCTACCCCGGGTCAGTTTCACCTTCCTGCCCAGGCCATTTTTTTTGCAAATCTGACATGTCACTTTATGTGGTAATAGCTTTGGAACACTTTTATTTATCCAAGCCATTCTGAGATTGTTTTCTCGTGACATATTGTACTTCATGATAGTCATAAATTTGAGTCAATATATTTCGCCTTTATTTATGAAAAAATCCCAAATTTATAAAAGAAATGAAAAATTCGCAATTTTCAAAATTTCAATTTCTCTGCTTCTAAAACAGAAAGTCATAGCTAATAAAATATTTATTACTTAACATTTCCCATATGTCTACTTTATGTTGGCATCATTTTGGAAATGTTGTTTTATTTTTTTAGGACGTTAGAAGGCTTAGAAGTTTAGAAGCAAAATTTTTAAGAAAATTTCCAAAACCCACTTTTTAAGGACCAGTTTAGGTCTGAAGTCACTTTTTGGGGCTTACATAGTGGAAAACCCCTATAAATGACCCCATCGTAGAAACTACTCCCCTCAAGTTACTCAAAACTGATTTTACAAACTTTGTTAACCCTTTAGGTGTTCCACAAGAATTAAAGGAAATGGAGATGAAATTTCACTATTTTGGCAGATTTTCCATTCTATTAAAAAAAATTCTTTAACACATTGAGGGTTAACAGCCCAACAAAACTCAACATTTATTACCCAGATTCTGCGGTTTACAGAAACACCCCACATGTGGTCGTAAACTGATGTAAGGGCGCACGGCAGGGCGCAGAAGGAAATGAACGCGGTATGGTTTTTGGAAGGCAGATTTTGCTAAACTGGTTTTAGATGTCATCTCCCATTTAAAGCCCCCCTGATGCACCCTTACAGTAGAAACTCCCAAAAAGTGACCCTATATTGGAAACTAGGGAAATAAGGTGCCAGTTTTATTGGTACTATTTTGGGATACATATGATTTTTAATTGCTCTATATTAAGTTTTTTGTGAGGCAAGGTAACAGAAAAATGGCTGTTTTGGCACAGTTTGTTTTTACAAGATTCATCTGACAGGGTAGATCATGTGCTATTTTTATAGAGCAGGTTGTTACGAACACAATGATATCAACTATGTCTACTTTCTTTGTTTGTTTGTTTCAGTTTTACATAATAAAGCAATTTTGAAAAATAAATTATGTTTTTGTGTGTCCATTTTCTGAACGCCATATGTTTTTTATTTTTCTGCCGATCGTCTTGTGCAGGGGCTCGTTTTTTGCAGAAAGAGTTGAGGTTTTTATTGGCACCTAGGATTTTGGGTACATAGGATTTTTGGATCATTCATTATTACACTTTATGGGGCAAGGTGACCAAAAAATTGGCTGTTTTGGAACATTTTTTTTTTTTTTACAGCGTTTATCTGAGGGGTTAGGTCATGTGACAGTTTTATAGAGCAAATCATTACGGACGTGGCAATACTTAATATGTATACTTTTTCTTATTTAAGTTTTACACAATAATAGCATTTCTGAAACCAAAAAAATGATATTTTAGTGTCTCCATAGTCTGAGAGCCATAGCTTTTTTATTTTTTGGGCGATTGTCTTACATAGGGTATTATTTTTTGTGGGATGATTGGTACTATTTGGGGGGTCATAAGCCTTTTTGATCGCTTGCTGTTGCACTTTTTGTGATGTAAGGTGTTTTTTACACAGTTTTTATTTTTATTTTTTTAAGGTGTTTATCGGACGGGGTCTATCATGTGATATATTTATAGAGATGGTCGTTACAGACGCAGTGATACCTAATATCTGTAGTTATTTTTTCTTATTTTACATTTTTTTTTTTTTTTTTTTTTTACTTTTATTTTTTTCCACATTTTTTATCAAGTCCTTCTTGGATCTTGAAGATCCAGTGGGGCTGATGGCTGTAGAGCATTGCAAAGTATAATACAATCAGATGCCCTGTAGGTGGCAACAGCGGACGCTTTTGCAAAGCGTCCGTTTTCCATGGCAACCATCGGGCGCCCCGATGGTGGAGAGAGGGAGCCCCCTCCCTCTATTAACCCCATGGATGCCGCTGCTGCGGCATCTATGGGGTTATGGCAGAGTGTCAGCATAGAGCTGACACTCTCAGCTGATTGCGGTGGCTCAGGAAGGGAGCTGCCGCCAACACACACAGCAGGGGGACCGAACCGCATCGGGGTCAGGGGAAGGGGGGGTGTCACGGCCAACATTGAGGGAAGTGGGGCGGGAAGGGGGCGGACCGCATCAGGGCACTGGGCAGGCTGATTGAATGTGGAGAGAGCTTCAGGTGCAGGCGGCAGGTGGACACAAGGGGGGGCTTGGAGGGGCACAGATCGGGGGGGGCACGAGGACACTACCTGATTTCAGGCTCTGATCCGCAGATCGGAGCCTGAAACCGGCATTTTAACACTGACGTGATCTGATTGGTTAGTCTGCACAGACTAACCAATCGGATCGATTGCCGGAAAGGGGCCACTCTGATTGGTCCCTTGCCGGCATTACTGAACTGTATGCTGTCCGTCACAGCAGCAGGACAGGGGCAGAAGCTTTAATCCAAGCGCTTTGCAGCGCTTGGATTAAAGAGCTGCCATGACTTCTATACACGTGGTAGCTGCACAGGGTATGTGCAGATATCACGTATATATACGGATTGCGGTCGTGAAGGGGTTAAAGATTAGACAATGTTTCTAACTTATTCATGGGTGTTTCTATTGTCAGATACTAAAATGATGTAAAGAGAATATCTACATATAACATTAAATTATTTGTGACCCTGAAACCTATTTTATTTTCACAATTATAGCCCTGCTTATCAGATCTTGATAAAACAGTAATCTGCATCCCTCCATGTATTGCCTCTCTCATGATTTACTGTACACAAGCCACACAAACCAAAATATGGTAAGTTCTCAGTAAAATTGTTTTCCTATATGTGACTTGTGACAAATGCACAAGAAATGATCATGTCTGTAAAGTGCTGCAGAATATTGCAGCGCTATATAAGTGCATAAAATAAATAAATAAGGTAAATAAAAGGAGTCCTAAAAAAAAGAGAACAGTGACACAGTCTGAGGAGTCTGGGGAGACTTCCTAAAAGAACAACTCTTAATAAACTTTCTAACTCAGCTCCTTATAGAGGACATTATATATATATATATATAGAGAGAGAGAGAGAGAGAGAGAGAGAGGACATTGGGAAGTGACACTCAATTCAATCCGAATTTTCAGAAAATTAGGGTCAAATCTGAATTTGTGGCAGATGAAATGCACATGGAAAAGAGAAAAAAACAAAGAAAAAAAAAAAAAAAAGAGGACAGTGAAACGGTCTGAGACATTCTTAAAGAGCAACTCCTATTAAACTTTATTACTTAGCTCCTTATAGAGGGCATCACCGAGTGACAGCCGATTTTGTGAATTTGAGGCTGAACTACTTAAATTCAACCAGAATTTTCCCAAAATTTGGGTCAAATCTGAATTTGTAGTGATTCAATTTGGACAAACTTCTGAAATGTTTTCAGATCAGAAGACAGGAAAGATGGAGGAGGATCACATGACCCCAGGCTATGTGTGCAGGCATTTGATGCTAATAAGCAAAACATGTTCAAACAATTTTTAAAGAAAAAAACATAAATCCTACAGTGCAGTTTGTTATTAAACAGGCAGTTTGTTACATCTGGCTACCATGCTTTTACCCATAGCCTTATATGTTGATGCCTTGGTTTTAAAGAGCTTGAAAGGATTTGGATACAGTCCTAGAAGACCCCAGAGTATTATACATGACTTTTAAGGCTATTGGAGTACTTTTTTGGGTTGAATTTATTCAGACTCAAATTGAATCTGAATAAAATTTCACTAAATTTGACCAGTCCATTTTTCCCCACTATCGGTGGCCGGTTACGTAAAGTTCACAGAGATGAAGGTATAGATCACAATATATTTTTTATAATTTTTTTTATTATGCTGTCTGATACTATTTCCTCACACTAGTATCTCAGTGCAGTGTAGGTACAGGCTGTCACTATAAATGTCAGTAGATCTCCATGCTCTGTTTTTATAGTATGAGCGAAGAACATAGGCTGTTATGAACAGCTTTTGTATCTTGTCCATGGTTCTTGCAGGTTAACCAAAGGGTTTTTTATCATTAGAATGCAGGGTCCCAGCTGGGCTTTCCTTCACCCAAGAAAATAATTTAATTTACTGCTGTATATTGTACTCCATGGCCAAGGCAGAGTGGTTTGATGCCCACCAGGACCCAGCCCCCAGAACACATGCTCTGCCAGCTCTTTTAAAGTAATAGTGGTAATACAATTTTATTGTGGAATTGTTATTTATGCATTTCACTAATTCAATCTGTAAAGTGACTTAAAATACCCATAGTGTCACAATCTTATCAGCATATAGGAACGTACAGAGAGAGTGACTTCCTGTCCACTCTAAAAACGCTGTGTATTCAGATGTCAAAGTGCGGGTTACGTGGTACAATGGAGGAACGGATCAGGAATAAAGCCAGCTGTAAGAAAATTAACCGCACTACTATTTACCTCATGTACATTACAATCGGAACAATTTTTTTTTTTTTTATCCCCGCAGTGCTTCGTTAACCCCTTGTCATATGACTGGATATTCCACATTACGTTCATTTAGAAAAAACAAAACAAAAAGCAGACAGACACCACAGAGATTTTCCGAAACATTTACAGTTGTCTTTAAGGAGCGGTGTGAGAATGGAATTTGTGAAGCACAAAGGTCATTAATGCCTCTGGGTCCACTTTCTTTAGCGGTAGACACAATACTAGCTATGGGTTAAATGTCCTTGCTTGACTGCCAAATCCCTTCTGTTGTAAACTTACGGTAAGCCATTAAATGCAGAAGCATGTGTGAGGTGTCAAATCTGAATTCACAAGTAGGTTGGTTTAGTTCCAGAACTCTATGAACTGTGTACTGTGTGCTTTTCTTATCTCTTATCGTCCTGATTGAGTACTAATAACTGGGTTATAATAACAGGAGTAGAATGAATGTCATTTGTACATGATGACATCATTACGTCGTTCACTTCGGTAGTAAGAAATCAACCACATGGAAAATAGATAGTTTCATGCCAGTTATGGATTGCTGGCTTAGTGCCCTTCAGTTGCCCTTTTCTGTCAGATTCTACGTAGCCTCAATTATGTGTATTTCTAGGAAAGCTGGGTGGCAAGTAATATGGCCCATCCCGCCGCCCGCATTCACCCAGCTTTCTTACAGTCTTGAAATTTGACCTATTTATGCAGCAATGGCAGATTTATTACTGCATAACCAAGTTGATTCAGATACTGAATAGTGCCAACTGTGTGGATACGGTGCTAGCAGCCATACTGGTTGTGATGCAGCTTCCCCGAGTACAGACATAACTCTGGGGGGGGGGGGGGGGGGGAGTGCTTGCGCTGAATGTAAATCTATGTCATTGCTATGGGTTACGTGATTAGCAGAATAGACTTATGGTCAAGTTCTGTCTCCTGCAGACGATGTGTGAATGAAGCAGTTGGAGAGAGGGCTGTAGCAACGTAGCTCATACTGATGGGGAAGAATAAGAGCTATAGTTAAAAGCATGGTCTGCTGTAAAACTCTTATTCAGTGATATTGAAAGGGTTAACCTTTGAAAATTAATTTCTATTATCATCCCCCCCTTCCTCCCTCCCCCCACAAACACTTCAGGGATTTTTCTCCTCCACGTTCTAACATTCCCAGGCAGAATTCTCACCCAAACAAAAATTGTTTTCCTCTGGTTTGGCTGGTTGGAGTTTTTTTTCTTTTCCCCTTGGCAGGTAATTTCGGGCGCTCCCTTCGCTCACTGCCACCACCCAAATCCTAGTACTCACAAACAATTTAACCTCTCTGCTTCTTACTCATACAGCCTTTCAGCTGCAATTGTATGCATCGAAGGTGGCATCTTTGTGCCACTCTCGCTGGCGCCTTCCTTACCTTTAAATGTGAACACACCCTAGCAGTAATCTGCAGATATAATTACTATATTCATTCATCTCCCTTCCCAGACAGTGTGGTCATACAAACACAACCATTTATGGATTCACTCAACATCCTTATTCAGACAAAACGAAAGGTGTGTTTACTCTCGCACACACAAACCAGTTCATACACCGCAGAGCCACTTAATGGCGTGTTATTGATTTGAGCATGTTTAACCTCTGGTTAACCCCTGATCTTCTAGATAGGAAACAAAGCTGACTTAGCCCAACGGAAGGCATCTGTACACTGAGAGGAGTATTTATGAACTGCATATTGTGTCTCGGAAATGCATTCCAGATTTTCATACAGAAGACAGACCAGCTACAAACGTACTCTGCTCAGAAGTCCCAGGTAGATGGGCGTGTTCAGTCTAAAAGAGGTTCTACCCTCAATATATTGCAAGAAAATTTAGACTAGAACCTTCAGAATCACAGGTGCATATCCATGAAGCAAACATAATTACAAAAAACAAAATGGCTGCACACTGTTATATATACAAACAATAGAGCTAAGAAATAGGAGTCATTTTAGATAAAAGTGGTACAATACCGACTACAAATGAATAATAGAAGCTCTTAGCGCACATACGCGTCGGGCCCATCTACCAGGCGTCAAGGTGGCTTCCGCAGATGGGTCCCTATCACTAAATATACTGCCTCACTTTGGACTTAATTAAGCCTACAATATTCAGGGCAGTCTAGGAACCAGCTACAAACGTACTCTGCTCAAAAGTTCCAGGTAGATGGGCGTATTCAGTCTAAAAGAGGTGCTACCCTTAATATATTGCAAGAAAATTTAGACTAGAACCTTCAGAATCACAGGTGCATATCCATGAAGCACACATAATTACAAAAAACAAAATGGCTGCACGCCATTATATATACAAACAATAGAGCTAAGAAATGGGGGTCATTCTAGATAAAAGTGGTACAATACCAACTATAAATGAATAATGGAAGCTCTTAGCGCACATACGTGTCGGGCCCATCTACCAGGAATCAAGGTGCCTTCTGCAGATGGGAAATGTTAAGACAGTCCACCTTTGATAAACATTGTCATCTGTTTTAAAAAATTGTAGAAAACGATTTAATTTTGCTTCAATCTTCCACTTGGACACTGGTAGCAAATTGCTGTTGACGGATCTTGAAGCAGACTCATTACACAATGATGACTTTTTGTATGGTTTGTTGGCTTTAATTGCTCAGTTCTTCCAACAGCTTGATTCTTAAGTGCATGGTTAATTAATACAGGGCGGTTAGATACTCGTTGACAGGATGATGATGATGTGTACAAAAACTAGATATTATATGGACCATACTATTTATTGTAAGAAATGCACTGTTAATAAGTAAATGTCTATACAAGTAGTGGCATAGGAATTGCATGCAGAGAGCCTGTTGCAAGGAGATAGAGACTGTGACCTGATAGACACCTGCGCAGAGTGTGTCAATACACCACAAGGAGAAAGTTAACATGGACTGTAATAGAGACTGCCTTGGCCTTAGCCATCTTCCTTGCTGGGAGACCCCCGAAGAATGACAGTGAGTTGTAAACTAAGAGTTGGGTGCAACACCTTCAGAGATAGACATTGTAAGCTTGTTACCACTTTGATGCAGTGTACCTTCCTAACTTGCCATTATCAAGTTACTCTTGTAACCACATACTTGTTGTCAGACATGCGACTGTAACCACTAAGCCAGTTACCTCTTGTGAGAATGCTATAACTGCCAAGCTTGTTGCCCTTGCTGGCTGATCCTGGTGTGATGTTAGTACTGTGTGCTCTGTACTTATAAGATGTCTACTTGTTGCTACTCTCACTTCCAACTGACAGCATGTTGACCCCTTAGATGCCCAGAATTATTTTTTTTAATCATTATTATTAATATTTTAAACTAGGCAGTAATCTAATGGATTTGTATTTCAATAGATAATGAGGGCATTTTCACAGCTCCTTGTTCTACAATACTGTATCTATCACGATCGGCGTGACTATCACATACGTGACACAGAGGGAGGGAAAGAGGAAGGCCCTGCCCAAGTGAGAGTAAAGGTGGTGACCCCTGACTCACCTTGCGGCTGGCACCTGGCTGCCCTGACATCCCTAGACGGGTTCCTCACCCGTACGCCGATCACGTGCCTAAAACCCTGGCTTTCCCTAAGATGAGCCCTAGATAGTGAACAGGGCGGTGGGAACACTAGTCCGCACCACTAGCTCTAAAGGAAAACACCAAGGGGAGGACAGACAATACAGACTCAACATATAATCCCAGGTGGGCGACAACAGGAGACAACAAAAAGCCCAACAGGGATCCGGAGGGTAGCACTCTGGAACAACAACCAGGATTCACAGCTCCAGTGGGTCAGTATAGAAGTCCAGGCAGGAAGCTCTATAACTGGCAACTAGAGAAGTGTGAGAGGAGAATATAAGGAGATTGGGAGTGGCAGACAAGAAACAGCTGAGGAGGAGAAGCTACGGATCCCTGAGTGAGACAAAAAGGATTGCAAGGCAAACACAGAAAACAATCACTAAGAAACAACGTGATCTTTAGACATAGAGCGCGCAGCCACCCGCTGCGACTTCCTGACCCCGGGCATAATGGAGTCAGACGTGGCTCTTGACACCCTCGTGACAGTACCCCCCCTTTCACGAGGGGCCTCCGGACACTCAGGACCAGGTCTCTCAGGATGAGAGGCATAGAAAGCCTGAATTAACCTGTTGGCGTTTACCTCTGACGCTGGAACCCACATTCTTTCCTCGGGACCGTAACCCCTCCAATGCACCAGATACTGAAGAGAGCGGCGGACCCGACGAGAATCAACAATTCTGGATATTTGAAACTCCAGATTACCATCCACAATAACAGGAGGAGGTGGCAGCGGTGATGGTTCTAGAGGTGGAACATACTTCTTGAGTAACGACTTATGGAAGACGTTATGGATCTTAAAAGTCTGAGGTAGCTCCAGGCGAAAAGCCACAGGGTTAATGACGGCTACTATTTTATAAGGACCAATGAACCTAGGGCCCAGTTTCCAAGAGGGAACCTTCAACTTAATATTCCTAGTAGACAACCACACATAGTCATTCACTCCTAGGTCCGGACCTGGCGACCATTTCTTATCGGCCATGCATTTATATTTACCACTCATATTTTTCAAGTTACCTTGCACCTTCTGCCATACCGATGAAAGAGATGAAGAAAACCGTTCCTCTTCGGGAACCCCAGAAGACCCCCCCTCTTTGAAAGTAAAAAATTGGGGATGAAAACCGTATGCACCAAGAAATGGTGACTTGCCAGTGGATTCCTGACAGCGATTATTTATGGCAAACTCGGCTAACGGTAAATATGATGACCACACCTCTTGGTTTTCAGACACAAAACACCTTAAATATGTTTCTAGGTTTTGGTTGGTACGCTCAGTCTGTCCATTCGACTGAGGATGGAAAGCTGAGGAAAAGGACAAGTGTACCCCCAAACGGGAACAAAAAGCTTTCCAAAACTTAGAAATAAACTGGGTTCCCCGATCCGAAACCACATCGGAAGGGACCCCGTGAAGCTTCACGATTTCACTGATAAACACCTGAGCGAGAGTCTTAGCATTAGGAAGTGCGGGTAGCGCAATAAAGTGTACAATTTTGCTAAACCTGTCTACTACTACCAAGATAACTGTTTTACCCGCAGACAACGGTAAGTCAGTGATGAAATCCATTGACAGATGTGTCCATGGCCTATTGGGGATGAAAAGTGGCAATAAAGACCCTGCTGGATGTGTATGAGAGACTTTCGCGCGTGCACAAGTAGAACAAGTAGACACGAAATCCATTACATCCTGACGCAACCTTGGCCACCAAAAACGACGAGACAATAGCTCCAAGGTTGCTTTACTACCCGGGTGCCCAGCAAGTGCCGAATTATGATGTTCCTTTAATAATTCAAGACGCAGGTTTAACGGTACAAACAATTTCTCTGAGGGGCAAGAGGCCGGGGCGTCCCCCTGGGCCTCTAACACCTTTCCCTCTAGAACAGAGTGTACAGCAGAGACAACCACTCCTCTTTGTAAAATAGGTACCGGATCACTAACATTACCCCCTCCAGGGAAACTACGAGATAATGCGTCTGCCTTGGTATTTTTTGCCCCAGGACGATAGGTGATTACAAAGTTAAATCTGGTAAAGAATAGCGACCACCTAGCTTGTCTAGGGGTGAGACGCTTAGCCGATTCTAGGTACAGAAGGTTTTTGTGATCCGTAATCACCGTGACGGGGTGGATTGCTCCCTCTAAGAAGTGACGCCACTCTTGAAACGCCAGTTTATTCGCCAACAGTTCCCTATTTCCAATATCATAGTTCTTTTCTGCAGTAGATAACTTTTTGGAAAATAAAGCGCAAGGACGCCATTTGCCAGGAGACGGACCCTGAGACAATACAGCCCCCACTCCCACCTCTGACGCATCTACTTCAACAATAGCGCGTCAGACCATTTAGAAAAATCAGTCCCCTTCCTAGTCATGTCAGTAAGGGGTTTAACGATCACTGAATAATTTTTAATGAACTTTCTATAGAAATTTGCGAAACCCAAAAACCGTTGTAGAGCTTTAAGGTTCTCAGGAAGATCCCAATCTAAAATTGCCTGGACCTTCCTAGGATCCATACGGAAACCTGAAGCAGATAATAGATATCCCAGGAACTGTATTTCCTGAACGGCGAAGACACATTTTTCAATTTTCGCATATAATTTATTCGTCCGTAGGACCTGCAGTACTTGCCTGACATGTACTTCATGTGTTTTCAGATCCGCCGAATAAATTAAGATATCATCTAGGTATATGACTACAAACCTGCCGATGAGATGACTAAAAATATTATTAACAAAATGTTGGAAGACAGCAGGGGCATTGGTCAGACCGAAAGGCATGACTAAATTTTCATAATGCCCCTCAGGGGTGTTAAAAGCTGTCTTCCACTCATCCCCTTCCTTGATACGAATCAGATTGTAGGCCCCCCTAAGATCAAGTTTGGAGAACCACCTAGCACCCGCAATCTGATTAAAAAGGTCAGGAATGAGAGGAAGAGGGTATGGGTCTCGGATGGTTATCCGGTTTAGCTCACGGAAATCTAGGCAAGGACGCAGGCCCCCATCTTTCTTTTTAACAAAGAAAAACCCTGCAGCCACGGGTGAAGAAGAGGGTCTGATGTGTCCCTTAGCCAGACTCTCAGAGTTATAATCTTTCATGGCTTGTCTCTCGGGACCCGAAAGATTATACAACCTGGACTTGGGTAATTTTGCACCGGGAATCAGGTTAACCGGGCAATCATAAGGACGATGAGGTGGTAGCTTCTGACAACCCTTTTCAGAAAAAACGTCCTCAAAGTCCGAAATAAATGTATGTAGGGAAGCTATGGAGGCGATTAAGCAATTGTTATTTAAGCAATTCTCTCTGCAATGCTCACTCCACTCCAATATCTCCCTGGCCTGCCAATCCACCACTGGATTGTGCGCTACCAACCAGGGAAGACCCAATACCACAGGAGAGGGAAGGCCCTCCAGAACGTAACATGAAAGACACTCATTATGGTGGTCCCCTACCCGAAGGTGTAAGTTATGGACAATGTGAGTGAGGTTTCTCTGAGACAGAGGAGCAGAATCAATAGCGAATATGGGAATAGGTCTCTGCAGCGTACAAAGAGACAAACCCATAGTGCGGGCAAAATGAGCATCTATCAAATTTACCCCTGCTCCACTGTCTAGAAAAAAAAAAATAGACTCCATCTTAACACCAAAAACAATAACCGCTGGCAACACAAATTGAGATGTTCGTATGGAGGAAACGTATACCCCCGGCTGACATCCTCCGCACAGCCTGGGGTTAGTAGTTTTCCGACGGTCTTTTGTTTTTGAGAAAGGAGGGACAGACATGAATAAAATGACCCCTCCCCCCACAGAAAAAACAAGCCCCCCACCTACGGCGAACCTCAGGAGGACGGACCTGACGAGAAGTTCCTCCTAGCTGCATAGGCTCATCTAAGTCAGTACAGACTAACTGCTGCTTGGGAGAGGTTACCAATTGCTCAGGAATTTTCGATCTCTCCCTAAGAGGTCTATCTATTCTGATAGAGAGGGACATAACAGCATCAAGGGAAAGGGGGGTCTCATACAGCGCCAGCGCATCCTTAACCCTTTCAGATAACCCAGAGCAGAACTGACTCCTGAGAGCCGGGTCGTTCCACTGAGTATCCGTAGCCCACCTACGGAACTCTGAGCAATATTCCTCTGCTGGCCGATCTCCCTGTAGGAGTCTCCGTAACTTCGACTCAGCCAGGGCGACTCGGTCAGGGTCATCATATATGAGACCCAAAGCCCCAAAAAATCCCTCCACCGACCGGAGAGCCTGGGAACCAGGGGGTAACGAGAACGCCCAGGATTGCGGGTCCCCCTGAAGCAGGGAAATAACAATCCCCACCCGCTGTTCTTCATTACCTGAGGAGTAAGGGCGCAGCTTAAAATATAATTTGCAGGCCTCACGGAACGTCACAAATTTGTCCCTTCCCCCAGAAAATCTGTCAGGAAGAACAACCTTGGGTTCTGTAACAACCTGGTTACCCATAGCAACCGCTGGGCTTGCACTCTGGAACAACAACCAGGATTCACAGCTCCAGTGGGTCAGTATAGAAGTCCAGGCAGGAAGCTCTATAACTGGCAACTAGAGAAGTGTGAGAGGAGAATATAAGGAGGTTGGGAGTGGCAGACAAGAAACAGCTGAGGAGGAGAAGCTACGGATCCCTGAGTGAGACAAAAAGGATTGCAAGGCAAACACAGAAAGCAATCACTAAGAAACAACGTGATCTTTAGACATAGAGCGCGCAGCCACCCGCTGCGACTTCCTGACCCCGGGTATAACGGAGTCAGACGTGGCTCTTGACACCCTCGTGACAGTATCCTAAGATTGTTACCACACTGGGCCCTGACACCAGCCACTGGCACGGGCACACACAACGTCCTGATCCTTGTGTGGGAGGAGCTAATGAGGCAGTACAAAGCATGATTATTTTTTCAAAAAATGCTCTTATTGTGTAAAACTTTAAAAAAGAAATAAAAAATAGACATATTTGGTATAGCCGCATCCTTAACGACCGACTCATCACCATCAGGTGAACGCTGTAAAAAAATAAATATAGAAATTACGCCAAACAGCTTTGTTTTTTCGACGTGCCTCACAATATCCTAATATCCAGTGATCAAAAAGTCATATGTACCCCAAAATGGTACCAATGAAAACATCACCTCATCCCGCAAAAAACAAGCCCTCACACAAGACCATAGCCCCCAAAAAAATATGGCTGTAAGAAAATGGCAATACAAAAACATGACTTTTTTCCCCCAAAAACGCTCTTATTGTATAAAACTTAAAAAAACACATGATCTACCCCATCAAGTGAATGCTGTAAAATATAAACATTATGCTGAAACAGTTTTTTTTATCACCTAGCTTCCACAAAAACATAGTAACATAGTACATAAGGCCGAAAAAAGATATCTGTCCATCCAGTTCTGCCTGTTATCCTGCAAGTTGATCCAGATGAAGGCAAAAAAAATAAACCTGTGAGGTAGAAGCCAATTTTTCCCACTTTAGGGGAATAAAAAATTCCTTCCCGACTCCAATCAGGCAATCAGAATAACTCCCTGGATCAACGACCCCTCTCTGGTAGTTATATCTTGTAATATTATTACGCTCCAGGAATACATCCAGGCCCCTCTTGAATTCCTTTATTGTACTCACCAACACCACCTCCTCAGGCAGAGAGTTCCATAGTCTCACTGCTCTTAGCGTAAAGAATCCTTTTCTATGTTTGTGTACAAACCTTCTTTCCTCCAGACGCAGAGGATGTCCCCTCGTCACAGTCACAGTCCTGGGGATAAATAGATGATGGTATAAATCTCTGTACTGACCCCTGATATATTTATACATATTAATTAGATCTCCCCTCATTTGTCTTTTTTCTAAAGTGAATAACCCTAATTTTGATAATCTTTCAGGGTACTGTAGTTGCCCCATTCCACTTATTACTTTAGTTGCCCTCCTCTGGACCTTCTCCAGCTCTGCTATGTCTGCCTTGTTTACAGGAGCCCAGAACTGTACACAGTACTCTATGTGTGGTCTGACTAGCGATTTGTTAAGTGGTAGGACTATGTTCTTATCACGGGCAACATAATATCAAATCAAAAAGTTTTATGTACACAAAAATTGTACAGATAAAAAGTACAGTCTATTCTACAAAGGCAAGCCCTCGGACATCTACGTTGGCAGAAAAATAAAAATGATATGGATATGGCAATGCAAAATATAACAGATTTTTAATAAAAAGGGATTCTATTATACAAAAGTAGTGAAACATGAAAAAAACCGAATACATTTGGTATCGCCATAATCGAATTAACCAGCAGAATAAAGTAATCATATATATATATACCATATTGTGGACCTCATAAATTTTTTTAATTTATGACAGAATTAAAATTTTTGCCCTTCTCATTTCACAAAAATGAGATAAAAAGTGGTCAGAAAGCCAAATGTACCCAATAAAAACTACAGCTTGGCCCGCAAAAAATAAGCCCTCACCCAGCAAAGTAAAAAAAAAAAGTTATGGCTCTTAAAACCCATTTTAGCTAATTCCATGTTAGAAAATCCAGATGCTGCTCCTTCCCTTCTGAGCCCTAGCATATCCCCAAACAGCAATTACGACCACAAATGGGTGTACTGCTATACTCAAGAGAAAATGGATAGCAAATAGTAGGGTGATCTTCTCCTATTATCCCTAGTGAAAAAGAAAGTTTGGGCCTAATGCACCATTTTCTTGTTATGAATATATATATATATATTTTTTTTTTTTTTTTTCATTTTCACAGCCAATTGTTGACTATTGGGTTAAAATGCTCACTACACCACTAAAAATTCATTTGGTGGTGTTTGCAAAATGTGGTCACTTTTTGGGGGTTTTCACTGTGGGGGTACCTCAGGGTCTCTTCAAATGCAGCATGGCGCCCAAAGGCCATTCCAGCAAATTCTGCCCTCCAAAAACCATATGGCGCTCCTTGCCTTCTGAGCCCTGCTGTGTGCCCATACAGCAGTTTATGACCACATATGGGGGTAACTGCAGAATCAGGGTAATAAATATTAAGGTTTGTTTTGTTGTTACCCCTTGGTGTGTTACAGGAAAATGGATTAATTGGAAAATCGTCCAAAAAAGTTACATTTTGAAAATTCATCTCCATTTTGCTTAAAGGGACCTGTCATCAACTTTATACTGACCTCACTTAGGGCAGCATAAAATAGTGACAGAAATGCTGCTTTCAGCGGTGTGTCACTTATGAGCTAAAAGTAAGTGGTTGCTGAGAACCAGCATCATAATGATTGCAGCACCGGCGTTGAAAAGAGTCAAATCTACTTGAGAAGAGTCCTGGTTATTCATAATCTCCTGCACTCTCACCCATCTGCTGATGATTGCCAGTTCTCTCCTAGAGAGAAAGGGAGAATACTGGGTAGAAGACTGTCAATCATCAGCAGGCGGGCAGAGAGAGCAGGAATTCATAACCATGACTCTTCTCAGTTGGCCATGACTCTTTTTCAGGCCTGGGCTGAAATGATTGTGATGCTGGTTCTCGGCAATCACTTACTTTTAACTTATAAATGAAGGACCGCTGAAATCAACTCGCCTGTCTCTAATTTATGCTGCCGTTAGTATGGGCAGCACAAAGTTGATGACAGGTTCCCTTTAAATTACTGTGGAATATTTAAAGGGTTAACATTTCTAAAATCAGTTATGAATAATTTAAGGGTGACACTTTATTGGTGATTTTTATTATGTAAGCTCCTCAAAGGGAACTGAATTGGTTCTTAAAAAAGTTGATTTTGAAAATTTTCCAAAATAGCTTTTTAAAAATGTCAACCTTCCAATGTCCTAAGAAATAAAATAACATTACCGAAATGATGCCAACATAAAGTACACATATGGTAAATGTTAATTAATAAGTATTTTATTAGGTATCACCATCTGTCTTAAAAGCAGAGGGATTGAAATATAGAAAATAGTGGTTTTCAATTTTTTTTGTAAATTTAGCATTTTTCCTATAAATAAAGGTAAAACATATTGACCCGAATTTACCATTAATATGATGTGCAATGTGTCATGAAAAACAATCTCAGAATGGCTTTGATAAGTAAAAGCATTCCAAAGTCATTATTACATATAGTTACACGTCAGATTCGCAAAATTAGGCTTGGTCAGGAAGGGGGTAAATGGCTTGGTCTGGAAGTGGTTAATTTAGAGGTATAGTTTGAGGTCTTTCAGTTTGGAATCTTGTTTGGGGTCTGAAATAATTTGGGAGTCCGGTCTGGGTTCTGAATAAATTTTTTGGTCTGAACTAATTTCATGGTATGTTCTGAGATCTGTGCTAATTGTTTGTCTGGTGTCTTTATTAAGGAGTTTGGTCTGAGGGTTGAATTCAGGGGCGTAGCTATAGGGGGTGCAGAGGTAGCAGTCGCTACCGGGCCCAGGAGCTTGAGGGGGCCCAAAGACCCTTGTGCCACATAAGAAGACACCAGTATTATAGAAAGTGCATGCTGGTCAAGTTACACCTCTGGCTGGAGGAAAGGGGTTAGAATTTGGCATGGGGGGATGCCATTTCAATTTTTGACTCAAGCAGCACAAAGGGTATGTGCTTTCTTGCCCCTGGCCACAAAGCACTTAGTGAAGGGGGGCCCAAGCTGAACTCTTGCACAAGGGCCCATGAGCATTTAGCTACGCCCCTGGTTGAATTCATTTATGCGCCTGGTCTGGTCTGGTTACTTTTTGTTTGGTCTGACATTTGAATTCATTTCAGGGTTCTAATTTGCAGGCTGAATACATTTTAGTGACTGGTTTCTGATTAATTTTAGACTGGGGTCTGTATAATTTTTTTATGTTTGCTCTGTGATCTGAATTTATGTCGGTGTCTCGTTTGAAATCAGCACTGGACCCCCTTAAAGGGAAAAATCCTTCCCAACTCCAAATTTGGCAATTATAATAATTCCTTGGGTCAAAAATCATTTTCAAGGAATCTAGTAACCAGAGGTTGCAATAACACCTGTACAGGTGTCATAAACACCTATACAGGCACATTTCAATGCATGAGACTTTTTTGGGTCTGGAAAACTGTGTTCATGCTGCCTGTCTAGTCTGTTCAGTCCCTTGGCCCGCACCATTATTCCTAGTGCAGGCGGTAGTAACTGAACAGGTCTCACAGGCTGTACTGATAGATAGTGCTTTAATGCATTGGTATGTAAGAAATGCAATTTTATTATAAAAGTGATGTCTCCTAACGGGGCTAAAAAAGAATAAAATGAATAAATAGTTAGACAGTAAAGTTTATTTTAAAAAGTAAAATAATTTTTATGAAGTAGTTTTATTTTGTAAAACTGTTAAAAAACACACATGAACACATATATGATATCACACCATGTCTTCTGGGACCTGTATAATAAAGATAACATGTTATTTATACCGCTGCATGAACAACATAAAAAAAAAATACAGAATAGATTTTTTCCTATTTATCCCGTACTCAAAAATAAATGTTAATAAGTCTCATGTACATCAAAATAATACCAAATAAAAACTACAATTTGCTATTATTGTGCAAAAATAGTAAAAACACAAAACTATACATATATAGTATCTCTGTAATCATACCCACAGAATAACAGTAACACTAGTTATGCCACATTGTAAATGTCGTCCTCATGATAGGTCATAAGATCAGTGGGGTTCCGTGGTGTCAGCTGTAATGGCGGATTATAATAGGGGCGTTTGGGTCGGCAGCCCCGGGCCCGGCAACGCTGGGGGGGCCAAACGCCAACCCAAGCGCCCACATACTACGGCGAGGCATGCGAGCGCATAGTTCCCTGTCCCGCTGATCACCGATATAGGGTTCAGCCTAGTAAGCCTGAAGCATATGCGGTAGTAAAATCTCGGCGCGGGTGTGATGACGTCATTGCACGCCTGTGCCGGGACACAGCACAGTGACGTGTGCGCTCCTGCCTACAGTTTTCGAACGAGCACCAGGAGTCTGGGACACAGTTATTTTTTATTTATTTTTGTGTGTGCCAACTTTGGGGGACATTACTGGTGGACACAGGAGGATATTACTGAAGGGACAGTGGGGAGCAAACTACTACTTGGGGTCAGTGTGGGGGAAAATGACTACTGTGGGGGCAGTGTGAGCGAAAATTAATACTGTGGGGCAGTGTGGGGGAAAATGACTGCTGTGGGGACAGTCTGGGGAAAATTACTACTGTGGGGGCAGTCTGGGGAAAATTACTACTGTGGGGGCAGTCTGGGGAAAATTACTATTGTGGGGTCAGTCTTGGGAAAATTACTACTGTGGGGTCAGTGGGGGAAAAATTACTACTGTGGGGCAATGTGGGGAAAATTACTGTGTGGGGGCAGTGTGGGGAAAATTACTATTGTGGGGGAGGGGCAGTGTGGGGGGGAAATTACTACTGTGGGGGCAGTGTGGTGGAAAATTACTACTGTGGGTGCAGTGTGGGGGAATTTACTGTGTAGGGGCAAACTACTATAGGGGGTTGTGTCGGGGACGTTGCTATTGGGGAGGAACTATAGGGATATTTCTATTACATGGACATATTAGAGGACATTATTTTTCAGGGACACTATACAGGCATTATTACCTGGAGCACAATATAGGATGTTATTATTACTGGGGGTACTCTAGGGGACATAATTGCTGTAGACACCATAGGGACATTTGGGGGTCATTTATCAAACTGGTGTAAAGTAGAACTGGCTTAGTTGCCCATAGCAACCAGATTCCACCTTTAATTTTTGACATCTCCTTTGGAAAATGAAAGGTGGAATCTGATTAGTTGCTAAGGATTTCCTGAGACTTTACTATTGGTGACCTATTTTCCGGATAGGTCATCAGTGTCTGATCGTGGAGGTCCGACACTTGGGACCCCTGTCGATCAGCTGTTTAAGAAGGCATCAGCGCTTGCAGTAAAACCGCAGCCTTCTCTCTGCTTGCCAAGCACAGCAACATCTATCTGCATGGTATCACAGCTTGGTGACACAGCTCAGCCCCATTGAGACCCCCACTGATCAGATTCTGATGAGAATAGGTCATCAGTAGTAAAGTCTCAGAAAATTCCTTTAAGTCAGGTTGGTTAAAATAATTTTTGATGGAAGTTTCCTTTTAAAATAAAGCCTCTCAACATCCCAGATAATTCAGTAATCTCACAGATTTAATGAGAGCTGAGAGGAGGAGAGATGTTTTTGCACGAGGGCCATGTCATGGGCTATTGACTTTTTATGACTCATTTACAAACATACAAAATTTCTATGTGATGCTTTTGAATGCTTTAAAACTTTCCTGAAAAGTAGATCAGTTTGCATCAAAAATATACATAAATACTATAACTAATGTCACTTATTGATGTACTACAGCAAAGTATGCCCATTGGGGGCACGTTCAGTTTTTTTGAAGCCTAAACCAGGAGTGGTTTAACTCCTTAAGGACCCTCGCTGTACATTATTTGGGGGGGCTGATAGGGCGGGTGCAGGAGCTGCACCCGCCCGATCAGCGGCACGGATCCGGCAGTCACTGACAGCCGGGCCCCTGCTGCATACGCCGACATCGGTAAAAACACAGATGCTGACGTTTTAACCCCTTGTATGTTGCGGTCAAAGCTGCAGTGGTAGGGACCCAATGGCAGAGAAGGCAAGTCTGATGCCTTCCTCGGAAGCCTGTGAGATCCAGCATAAAATCTGACAGCGATTGCATTACAATACAGGTTGTATTGTAATGCATTGCAGAGAGAATCAGACGCCAGAAGTTGAAGTCCCAGAGTGAGACAAAAATTCCAACTTAAAAAAAGGGAAAAAAAAATGTTTTTCATAATAAAAAAAAAAAGCTTCAAGTAAAAAAAATAAATCACAAAATAAATCACATAAAATTGAAAAAAAATTGAAAAGAAAAGAAAACCACACATTGGGTATTGCTGCGTCCGTAACGACTGGCTCTACAAAAATATTACATGATCTACCCCCTTACCTGAATGCCGTAGAAAAAATTTAATAAAAACTGTGCTAAAGCAATAATTTTTGTGCAACACCAAGCGATCAAAAAGGTGTATGCTCCTCCCTCGAATAACTCAAACTTAATACCTCAGGGAAGAAAGCCAGAATCAATGATTTTCTCTCTCATAGTACCTTCCATTTTAGAGGGACCAGAATAATAATGCCAGAATCAATGATTTTCTCTCTCATAGTACCTTCCATTTTAGAGGGACCAGAATAATAATAACAATAATAAAAATCCATGTATGTATAAGGCTTGATCAATATGCTTAAAAGTGAAAAAAATAAAAAAGTTTACATATTAGGTATCTCCACGTCCGTAACAACCAGTTCTACAGTGAACACCATAAAAAATAAAAAAAATGGTGTCAAAAAAGACACCTTACACCTTACATCACAAAAAGTGTAATACCAAGTAATCAAAAAGTCATAAGCACCCCAAAATCATACCAATCAAACCACCATCTCACAACACCCAAAAAATAAAAAAGACTATGGCTCTCAGAATCTGCATACACTAAAACATGATTTGTTTGTTTCAAAAATGCATTTATTGTGTATTTTTTTTATTTTTTTTGAAATATTGGATTATGGTGATTAAAGTCACCTTGGTGGCCCTATTTCAACTTTTCACTGTGTATTCAATTACCCCTTAATTCCACATTTTTGTTCCCTGTACTGCCTACTTTTACCTGTGCTTAAAATAGAGTTGCTAGACATAGTCCGTCTATCTGTTGATAGACGGAGCACGCAGCAGCATGCAGGCTGCGTGCAAGGTCACATTACTGGCAGCCAGGGACTGTAAGTAAATGATTAAATGATTAAAGCCAGGTCCTCCCCAGCAGCTGATAACAGTGCCTGGGCTGTGTGCACTTCTCCCTGTCCCTGCGCTTGGCAGACGCTCCCTCACTCAGCAGAGCTGGAGAATGCAGAGTTGAAGCAGCGCACAACAGGGAAGGGAGATCTGCTGTCTGCTCAGTGTATAAATGAAAGCAACATGTGGTAAGAGGACCTCTTTGTGCTGCAGGAGATTAACCCTTTAGGGGGAAGAGCTCTGGTTACTGACACTTTTGGGGGGCTATTGTTACTGGCTAGTGCATGTGAGGAGCTCAATGCATTGTGGGTAGTGAGGGCAGGCGGGATTAGCCTCAGGGAGAGGGCAGTGGCGGCCATCCTAACTGAATAGTGAAATTGCAGTTTTATGCAGACTGGTTGCTAAGGGCTGAATCTTATTAAATATGGGGTAAGTCAGTCTGATAGTAACTGATTCTGGGATATCATGTTATTAGTAACTACATATATGAAAATTGAAATTAGGGTCTAAATGTGACAGTTGTCCTTTAAATAAAATAAAAAAAAGTATACATATTAGGTATTGACGCATCCGTACCAACCTGCTGTATAAAAATATCACATGACCTAACCCCTCAGGTGAACAACGTAATTTTTTTTAATAAAAACTGGCTCAAAAAAGCCATTTTTTGTCACCTTACATCACAAAAAGTGTAGTACCAAGTGAGCCCCTATATAAGACAGTATAATAAAAAGTAGTAAAATAAAAAAAAAATGGCTTTCAGAATATGGGCACACAAAAAAAAAAGCTTTATTATGTAAAACTGAAACAAACAACCCAAAAAATTAGTCATATTTGGTATTGTTGCGTCTGTAGCAACCTGCTCTATACAAATACCTCATGATCTAACCTGTCAGATGAACATTGCCTCACAAAAAGTGTAATATAGAGCAACCAAAAATCATATGTACCCTAAAATAGTACCAACAAAACTGCCACCTTATCCCGTAGTTTCCAAAATGGGGTCACTTTTTGGGAGTTTCTACACTAGGGGTGCATCAGGGGTTCTTCAAACGTGACATGGCAACTTAAAATTATCCCAGTGAAATCTGCCTTCTAAAAACCACATGGCGAACCTTTTCTTCTGCACTCTGCCGTGTGCCCATACAGCAGTTTACAGCCACATATGAGGTGTTTCTGTAAACTACAAAATCAGGGTAATAAATATTGAGTTTTATTTGGCTGTTAACCCTTGCTTTGTTACTGGGAAAAATTGATTAAAATGGAAAATCTGCCAAAGAAGTGAAATTCTGAATTTTTAACTACATTTTCCTTTAATTCATGTGGAACACCTAAGGGTCCATTCACACGTCCGTTGTTTCTTTCCTGATCTGTTCCGTTTTTTGCAGAACAGATCTGGACCAGTTGCGTACCCATTCATTTTCAATGGGTCCTGAAAAAAAATCGGACAGCACAATGTGTGTGTCCGTTTCCGTTGTTCCGTTCTGCATGTCCGAAAAAATATAAAACTTGTCCTATTATTATCTGCAAAATCGGATCCTGGTACAATACAAAGTCAATGGATCCGCAAAAAATGGATGACATACGGAAACATTTTCAGGAACAACGGATCCGCAAAAAAAGGACCGAAATTCGGGATATGTAGCCTAAAGGGTTAACAAAATGTATAAAATCAGTTTTGAATACTTTGAGAGGTGTAGGTTTCTGTTATGTAAGCACTGTAAAGTGACTTCAGACCTGAACTGATCCTTAAAAATTGGGTTTTGGAAATTTTAAGATTTGCTTCTAAACTTCTAAGTCTTCTAACGTCCCAAAAAAAGAAAATGTAATTTACAAAATGATCCAAACATGAAGTATACATATGGGAAATGTAAAGTAAAGTAATAACTATTTTAGTAGGTATCACTCTCTGTTTTAGAAGCAGAGATATTGGGATTTAGAAAATTGCTAATTCTTCTAAATTTTGGGTAAATTTTGTATTTTTTTTATAAATAAAAGTCAAATATTTTGACTCAAATTTACCACTGTCGTGAAGTACAATATGTGGTGAGAAAACAATCTCAGAATGGCTTGGATAAGTAAAAGCTTTTTAAAGTTATCACCACATAAAGTGACACATGTCAGATTTGCAAAAAATGGCCAGGTCTTTAAGGTGAAAAATGGCAGGGTCCTGAAGGGGTTAAAAAAAAACCTGTATTATCTCTCCTTAAAGGTATGGCCACACAGTCAATTTTCCTGATGCAGATCTGGAAGCCAAAACTAGGAATGTATCATACAAGTAGAGAAAGTATTAAGGACAAATATGACTTCTACCCCTTTTTTAATTCGCTCCTGCTTTTGACTTCCAAAACTGCATCTGAAAATCTGACTATTTGGCTATACCCTAATATTATCTCATCTTTTATGATTCTTATCTGATTTTGGCTTCAAATGCTGCATCTAAAGCCTGAATGTCTAAGAGCACCGTTAATATGTGACCAAATACTTGACAAACGAACAATTTCTTGGGTGATCCATTGCTTATGTGGCACAGATTTTTATGAGCAATCAGTGCAAATGCAGATTTAGATCAGGGAAGGTTTGGGAATTAACTGTTTGTTTCCAATCATTGCCCTGTGTATCAGCCTGTGTAAATGAGCCCTTAGGCCTCATACAGACAGTCTTAGGGACCAATTACAGGGGCTAATACAATAATAATACAGGGTCAATAATCAGGAATGAACCGTTCATTCCCATTCCAGATTCATAATTTTTTGCCAGCACATGACTGTAGGAAAATGTGCTGCCACCAAATGATGTTATGTGCTGCACAAACGACCGGTCACCCAACAAACAAGCGTTTTGGTGGTTTCTTTGGTGATTGGCAGCACTTTTGTTTAGTGCAATAAGGCTGCCATAGCATGGGGTCTCTACTACTGTACATCCTTATACCTCCAACATGAATCCAACAGAAAAAAGTGCCACGTTCTATTGAACACTGTCTCACCTGGCAGAGCCTGTATGGCAGTGCATGGCTTTGCTGCATGCATGAACCAAGATTAGCACAATCCTGTCATAGAACCTCTTCAATTTATGTTTACTACTAACTTGCGAATAGAAAACGTTTCATTTGTATGTTTTTAGGCAGAGCAGTGGTGCCCTTTACTGTACCATTTTTATTAGAAAATAATAACATTGTTGTGCTGCTCGAAAAATAATTCCTTTGCATTAAAATTTGGGGATAGATGAAATTATTTTGCAATTGGAATCAAAGTTTTTACTGGCTTGGCATAGACAGTAAATTATTAGGTATATTTTGGAGGTTACATTTGTCAATATCTGAATTACACATTGTTCAGTCCTTCTTTCCATTCTTAGTTTCTTCTGGTTGTTAAGTGACGGACGCTCCTGTGCATCCAACAACTCAAAGAGCACTTTTAAAATAGCTGTTGACCATGGTCTCTGAACTCACTCAGATATTCCAGCCCTCAGTCACATTTTAATTTTATCGAGAGGGCTGCAACTGCTCCACAGGGCCTCTCAGAGGGGACGAAAACAACACAACTATGTTCTTTGCTTTTGCTTTGCTTCCCCACACGACAAACTAGACTTTATTTTGGCTTCTGTGAAACGTTGTAGCAAAGACTGACCTCTTGAGCAGACACTCGGTGAATATCACAAGCCCTTTTTATTATTAGGGTCGCTGCTTATTTACTGTACTGCTTATCTGCCACTCGCTGATATAGTATATTGTTCCACTTGTGAGCTACAGATAACCCTACAGTTTGGAGACAACATTCTGATCCAAGAATATAGTTTGGGTGCCTTAAGCTTCCATAGACCCACCACACAGCGCCTGTCTCCTGGGAGCAGACTTGAGGATTCAGTAGAGCATTTTATCTGCTTTTCAGAATGTGTTTCTTCGCATAAGAATCCAGACTGCACTGTAAAGGCCACAGTGACATTTGAAATATCAGATTAAGGGCTCAATCCATCTGAACAGTGAGCATTTACAGACATGGAGCGCCCTGGTGTTATATCTTTTCTTGTTCTCAAACCATTGTCATGGTGTTGAACAATCATTTCATTTTTAAAGAGGTGAAAAAAAAATATTCATAGGTATCCGAAAGAATTTCGTTTCTATTAGAAAATATATTATCTTTAATAGAAATTTGTGGAAACGCTTTTTATTAATAAAATTACGAGTGAAGTCCTCCAAATCAATAGAATATTGGAAACTATCACATTCTTTTTCCACATATTTAATCATATAGTCATTTTTTTCACTTGGAATTAAATTGGTTGTACAAGTATTTGTCCAAGTTATTTGGTTGGTTTTTGAAGGGGCAGGCTGTGTGGCTTAGTTTAAAGGGTTTTTCTGGGATTACAATTTTTTTTAACAGACATGCTGCACTGCACCCAGCAAATAGTGCCCCTGACAGTAATATTGCCGTAAACATAATGTCTCCCAAAAATTAGTTGCTAAGCTGGTACTGTGCCAGGGTTCCCCCAAACAAGTAGTGCTCCCCAAAGTCCCACCGATAGAAATAATTATCTGCCAGAGTGCACAGTGCTAACAGTGCCCCAATAGTAATAATGTCCACCATTGTGCACATGTGTGCCAGAAGTAATAATGCCCCCATAGTACCTATACTGGTAATCATGCTCCCCATGGTCCCCCAGTAGTAATAATTCTCCTTATAATGTGTCCCAGTAGAAAATGCCCCCTGTGTGCAAGTACAAAAATACCCCCCTTTAATGTGTGCCAGTACAAAAAAATACCCCCTTATAATGTACACCAGTACAAAAAATACAACCTTACCTTTCAGATCAGATCCCCATATAAGATCCCCAAATCAATCCTTAAATCAGACACCATATCAGATCTCAATTCAGACCTCAAATCAGAACTCCCATATCAGACCTCAAATCAGATCCCCATATCAGACCTCAAATCAGATCCCCTTATCAAACTTTAGATGAGCCCCTCATCAGACCTACATGTCAGAATGCTATTTTAGACCTCAGATCAGACTGAGCCCCTTTAGACCTCCATGTCAGACATCCATCAGACCTCAGATCATACCCAAAATAAATAAACTTACATCTCCGACTGTCTCTGCTGCAGCCACGCTCCCTGTTCTTCTCCGGACCTGCTCTGCATTGTGACCTGACTGTGTACAACGTCAGGTCATAGTGCGGGCAGTCAATACAGTGCGGCACTGACATGGACCCGGAGAAGACCAGGAAGGGGGGAGTGAGTACACCGCTCACAGTGCTTCACTTCCCGCACCTGCTGCATACTAGGGAGTGCTTCCATAATGGAAAAAAAAAATGTTAATTGGTGGTGCACCCCTGTGGGCCCCCCTGGATTAGGGGCCTGGTCGCAATTGCAACCGCTGCTACCCCTATAGCTATGCCACAGCTAAGCCAACCCCTTTTTCCATCTCTACATCAGCTGTGATAGAGAAGGGGGTTGGTATATCTAATGAACTGATCCAGACAGACAACTCTTTGCCTTAAAGCACATCACTGCTGTGTCGGAATGAATGTGGAAGTGAAGCTTCCTGGACTGTGGGCCCAGCCCTGACATTGTGGCAGCAGTGTAGCTTTTTTAATGGCACTATATTAGCAGATGGGAGAAACTTCCAGGGTAGCAGGCTAGCAGCTGCTATGGGGCCCCAGTACCTAAGGAAGGCCATCTCTGCTCAGACATACAGGGAGTGCAGAATTATTAGGCAAGTTGTATTTTTGAGGATTAATTTTATTATTGAACAACAACCATGTTCTCAATGAACCCAAAAACTCATTAATATCAAAGCTGAATATTTTTGGAAGTAGTTTTTAATTTGTTTTTAGTTTTAGCTATTTTAGGGGGATATCTGTGTGTGCAGGTGACTATTACTGTACATAATTATTAGGCAACTTAACAAAAAACAAATATATACCCATTTCAATTATTAATTTTTACCAGTGAAACCAATATAACATCTCAACATTCACAAATATACATTTCTGACATTCAAAAACAAAACAAAAACAAATCAGTGACCAATATAGCCACCTTTCTTTGCAAGGACACTCAAAAGCCTGCCATCCATGGATTCTGTCAGTGTTTTGATCTGTTCACCATCAACATTGTGTGCAGCAGCAACCACAGCCTCCCAGACACTGTTCAGAAAGGTGTACTGTTTTCCCTCCTTGTAAATCTCACATTTGATGATGGACCACAGGTTCTCAATGGGGTTCAGATCAGGTGAACAAGGAGGCCATGTCATTAGATTTTCTTCTTTTATACCCTTTCTTGCCAGCCACGTTGTGGAGTACTTGGACGCGTGTGATGGAGCATTGTCCTGCATGAAAATCATGTTTTTCTTACCTTGCAGACTTCTTCCTGTACCACTGCTTGAAGAAGGTGTCTTCCAGAAACTGGCAGTAGGACTGGGAGTTGAGCTTGACTCCATCCTCAACCCAAAAAGGCCCCACAAGCTCATCTTTGATGATACCAGCCCAAACCAGTACTCCACCTCCACCTTGCTGGCGTCTGAGTCGGACTGGAGCTCTCTGCCATTTACCAATCCAGCCATCTGGCCCATCAAGACTCACTCTCATTTCATCAGTCCATAAAACCTTAGAAAAATCAGTCTTGAGATATTTCTTGGCCCAGTCTTGACGTTTCAGCTTGTGTGTCTTGTTCAGTGGTGGTCGTCTTTCAGCCTTTCTTACCTTGGCCATGTCTCTGAGTATTGCACACCTTGTGCTTTTGGGCACTCCAGTGATGTTGCAGCTCTGAAATATGGCCAAACTGGTGGCAAGTGGCATCTTGGCAGCTGCACGCTTGACTTTTCTCAGTTCATGGGCAGTTATTTTGCGCCTTGGTTTTTCCACACGCTTCTTGCGACCCTGTTGACTATTTTGAATGAAACGCTTGATTGTTCGATGATCACGCTTCAGAAGCTTTGCAATTTTAAGATATCTCACTATTTTTGACTTTTCTGAGCCTGTCAAGTCCTTCTTTTGACCCATTTTGCCAAAGGAAAGGAAGTTGCCTAATAATTATGCACACCTGATATAGGGTGTTGAAGTCATTAGACCACACCCCTTCTCATTACAGAGATGCACATCACCTAATATGCTTAATTGGTAGTAGGCTTTCGAGCCTATACAGCTTGGAGTAAGACAACATGCATAAAGAGGATGATGTGGTCAAAATACTCATTTGCCTAATAATTCTGCACGTAGTGTATGTGCAGTCTGTGATGTACAATATATGGACAATGGAAGAGTGCATTACTTTTTGCATTATTTATGTGTTGGGACATAACTGATTCTTTTTTGGACATCACCCTGTGCATTACCATACTATTGTGATATCACTGTGAGTCTTATTGCTATACTGTGACATCATCATGAACATTATGCCTTTTGTGTAAATTCACAGTGTGCATGTCACACCGGTGACAGGTTGTAGAAGGTCTGAAAGATTATCTGCACATTAGTGATCTGACAGCCTCTTTTGGTTTTGGTTTCACTTTGTCTGTGAATTGCTTGTATGTCCACACCTCCTCTTCAGGTGTGGATCATGTGACCTTTACCTCCCCCTATTTAGTCTGACTTTACCCATCACTCCTTGCTCTGGATAGCTTCATTAGTTTTTTTGGAAGAGCTGGAGTGTGGTTTTAGTTGAAGTCCTGTTCATCCATCATCCATCAGCCTCAGAAGTTAAATGTTCCGCTTGTTGTATTTTGTATTCCCCCCACCTTTGTTGTTTACTAGGCCTCAGTGAGACGCTGGTTCCTTCACCAGGGAAGGAGCGTGTTGTCTCTGCCCTGTCATTACCATTAGGGCATCCGAGGACAACCAGGGTTTTCTAGGTTCCTGTGTATGGGTATCTCTACAATCGAGAGGTGCCCATACAGATAGGAGTTAGGGCCAGGAGCAGGGTTTTATAGGTGGTGACCCTTTTCCTTCCCTAGCGGTGAGGCCTAGTGTCTTTTCCGTTCCTTCTTGTTGTCTTTTGGTGTTCTCCCCTACTACATCCGTGACAGTGCATTATCCCACCATTGTGATATCACTGTGTGCATTATGCCAGTGCATTAGGAAAACCAACATAATTATACGTTTTCATATTCATGCTACTGAAGGTGGTCATGGTGGAGTGAGGCCCCATTCTAAGTTTTGCTATGGGGTCCTATAGGTCCTTGTTACGCAGCCATATTAGTAAGTTCTATTAAATTATATTCGCAAACCTATCAAATAACTCTTTATGTCCCTGAACAACATCCAACAGGACATAATGTCATGGACGTACCGAGACATACAGACGTCCCCGCGACAGTGAGTGGCAGGAGATCTTTGAGACTGGCAACACGTGGTTTGGTTTGACATGTTTGGATCAATAGGCGTCTGTGTTGTTTCTGGTACTGGCCACACCCTTAACCTCCAGGTGTTGCTATTGTGGTCATTTAACTTTCCCTATTTATAGTTGTCTCTCCCACAATGCTGTGCAATTTATAGCTTCAGTTCAGTTGGACCCGTGGATAGCTGGTGTTTGGATCTCGGCTGAGTTCCTGGTGCTGCCATAGCTTCTTGAAAGTTAAGTGTTGCCTTTCCCTTTGTATTTTGGCTTTTCTGTGTGTTGCATTTCTTTGTTGTTTTGTATTAGGCCTTAGGGAGACTCCAGTTCATTCTTCCTTTTGGAATGTATCTTTGCTGTCCAGGGTCCTTTAGTGTTAGATAGGACTTTATGAACTGTGTATGAACTCACCTACCACTGGGGTCTGTTCATACTGGTAGTCAGTCTGGGCTTTGATTAGGGTTTTCACTAGGAGGTGTCCACCTTCCTTCCCTAGTTTTCAGGCCTTATTTCCTTTTCCCTTTCCCTCCTATGTTCGGTATGGGGGTTTCCCTCCCACACCAGAGCGTGACACATTATGACCAGGACAAGGATGGTGAAAGGGCAATTTCTCAGACCTTCCAACAGTATGATGTGTTGCTGCGTTGAGACTCCTAAATGACGCTCTGCAGTGTTTTTTGTAGCTGGTCTCCCAAAGATCAGCTATTGTTTTGTTTGAGTAGTCTCCAAAGCATTGCTCCCAGTTAGCCAGAATACTAATCCACACTCATGAGGGGCAACACCCCAAAACAGCTGTCTGTGGATGGATAACTGGCTTAGGTTTTCCCCTGTCAAATTCTTAAGGCTTGTAACAGAGCTGAATCTTGACATAGGGGGCCACTTAATATGGTGGATCTGGTGATCTCTATAATGGGGACATCCCTTCACCTTCTTGGAAGGTATTTCTGGCTTTCACTGGGGTTCCAGGGTTATTTTGCATATAACAGTAAGATGTAGAAGTTTGAAAGAATTCAAAGTGCACCTCCAAAAATATAAAATGTGTAGGGCTAATTATGCAGCTTTCACTAACATTTTTCATTAAGGGATCTATTTAATCTACTGTCCCTGTGCCAACAACTGTGAGTGACCTTACACAAACTTACTTCTGCTGTTTTCTACTCGACAATGATACATTTAACTGAAAAGAAATGCTGATACAATCAGTGTTATTGTTAAAAAATAAATTTTATATATATATATATATATATATATATATATATTTCAACTGAAAACAATTTGTTCCGTCCCTTTTCCTATTCTACATAATGGGGTCTTGTCTGAGATTACATTACACAGTATAATTAGTGATAACAGTCATTTCCGCTACAGTTTTCGAGCAGATGAGATACATTTTCTGTGATATGAAACAGATCTCCATTTGATGTAATGATGGTTTCCATTCATTTTTTTTTCTAAATCCAATCCAATTTGATTTAATCTGATTACCAGTGAGGACAAAAAGTTGTAATAGTTGAAGTATAGAAAATATATATTAATTCATGTCATATGAATAAAAAAAACTGATCATTATAGCAGTCATTGATGAAGGAACATGGTTTAAGTATTGTCTCCCAATAATGTAAACCAACAAAGCTACATATACAGGTGAAACTCGAAAAATTAGAATATCGTGCAAAGTTCATTTATTTCAGTAATGCAACTTAAAAGGTGAAACTAACATATGAGATAGACTCATTACATGCAAAGCGAGATATTTCAAGCCTTTATTTGTTATAATTTGGATGATTATGACTTACAGCAGGGGCGTAGCTAGAAATGACTGGGCCCCATAGCAAAAAAAATTATGGGCCCCCCTCCCGGATCTCCCACCCCCACATACCTATCGGACCTCCCACCCCTTCCAGAGCTCCCACCCAAACACCCCTCCAGGACCTCCCACCCGAACATCCCCCTAAGTGTCGTCCACAGATCCCCCCCTAAGTGTCGTCCAATAGATCCCCCCTTCAGTGTCATCCACAGACCCCCCCTTCAGTGTCGTCCACAGATCCCCCCTTCAGTGTCGTCCACAGATCCCCCCTTCAGTGTCCTCCACAGACCCCCCCTTCAGTGTCCTCCACAGATCCCCCCCTTCAGTGTCCTCCACAGATCCCCCCCTTCAGTGTCCTCCACAGATCCCCCCCTAAGTGTCCTCCACAGATCCCCCCTTCAGTGTCCTCCACAGATCCCCCCTTCAGTGTCCTCCACAGATCCCCCCCCTAAGTGTCGTCCAATAGATCCCCCCTTCAGTGTCCTCCACAGACCCCCCCTTCAGTGTCCTCCACAGATCCCCCCCCTAAGTGTCGTCCAATAGATCCCCCCCTTCAGTGTCCTCCACAGACCCCCCCTTCAGTGTCCTCCACAGACCCCCCCCTTCAGTGTCCTCCACAGACCCCCCTTCAGTGTCCTCCACAGACCCCCCCTTCAGTGTCATCCACAGACCCCCCCTTCAGTGTCATCCACAGATCCCCCCCTTCAGTGTCCTCCACAGATCCCCCCCTTCAGTGTCCTCCACAGATCCCCCCCCTTCAGTGTCCTCCACAGATCCCCCCCCTTCAGTGTCCTCCACAGATCCCCCCCTTCAGTGTCCTCCACAGATCCCCCCCTTCAGTGTCCTCCACAGATCCCCCCCTTCAGTGTCCTCCACAGATCCCCCCCTTCAGTGTCCTCCACAGATCCCCCCTTCAGTGTCCTCCACAGATCCCCCCCTTCAGTGTCCTCCACAGATCCCCCCCTTCAGTGTCCTTCACAGATCCCCCCCTTCAGTGTCCTCCACAGATCCCCCCCCTTCAGTGTCCTCCACAGATCCCCCCCCTTCAGTGTCCTCCACAGATCCCCCCCCCCCCCTTCAGTGTCCTCCACAGATTTATTAACTGCACTTACTTGCCTCTGTGGAAATTGAAGAGAAGCGCCGTAATCTCGCACAGGCGCACTGGCAGAGGCCAGGAAGACGGTGCATGCGCACTTCGATGCCTCTGCCGACTGCCAGTGCGCCTGTGCGAGATTACGGCGCTTCTCTTCAATTTCCACAGAGGCAAGTGCAGTGCGGTCTGTTGCCTCCGCTACGCCCCCGTTCCGGCCCCCTCCACCGCGTCCGCCTACCTCATGTTCCGGCAGTGCCACTCACTGTCCTCTCCTGTCTCCTCTTTCCTTTGCTTCCGCCTTCCCCCCAGCCAGGCCCGAGCCGCGGACCGCCCGCGCCCCGCCCACTACACTGGGCGGGCGGTCGGGCCTGGCTGCTGGCTGCCGCAGCCTGTGTCAGACTCAGTATATTAATAAAAAAAATAAAAAAATGATGCGGTCCGGACGGGCCCTCAGTGGCGTAGGGCCCCATAGCCACTGCTATGGTTGCTATGGCGATCCCTACGCCACTGACTTACAGCTTATGAAACCCCAAAGTCACAATTTTGAGGTACCCTTTGCTCAGGGGGTATGGATTAATTAGCTGACTAGAGCCTAGAATATTGAACCATTTCACAAAATTCCAATTTTAAGCTGCATTAATGCAATTCCTTTTAATTTGCATTACAGAAATAAATGGACTTTTAATATGCCGTCCTTAATTCCCTCACTGGAGCATGATCGGAAGATGCTCGACTACAGGCGCACGCTGGTAGACGCGCTCCTGAGAGCATTCCCAACTGATGCCGGGGGACAAGTGGAAGCACAAGGCGAAGGCAGGGGAGGAGGAAGAGGTCGCCAACACAGCTGTGTCAGCACCAGCACCTCAGAAGGCAGGGTTAGCATGGCCGACATGTGGAAAAGCTTTGTCACCTCGCTGCAACAACTGGCCCCAACTGCTGATATGGAGCGTGTTAGCAGGAGGCAACATTTGAACAACATGGTGGAACAGTACCTGTGCACACGCCTACACGTACTGACTGATGGTTCTGCCCCATTCAACTTCTGGGTCTCCAAATTGTCCACATGGCCAGAGCTTGCCCTGTATGCCTTGGAGGTGCTGGCCTGCCCTGCAGCCAGTATACTCTCTGAACGTGTATTTAGCACGGCAGGAGGCGTCATTACAGACAGACGCAGCCGCCTGTCTACAGCCAACGTGGACAAGCTCACGTTCATTAAAATGAACCAGGCCTGGATCCCACAAGACTTGTCTGTACCTTTTTCAGAATAGACAGTTCTAACAGCCTCAACCATCCATCCTTGTACTCAAGTGCACTTATTCCTTTTTTTTATTTTTTATATGTCCCAATATTTTAGGGGATACCCCTATGTAAAAATGCAAAATAACACACATCTGTGTTGGCTACCTATTCCTCCTTCACCGCCGCTTCCACCTAGACCGCCACGTGAGCCTACACAGCCACATCCACCCATTCACCGCCTCCTCAACCTCTTCCTCCTACATCATTCCTATTTTTTATTTTTTTAAGGTCTTTTATGTTTTTTAAATTCATTTCCCTATCCACATTTGTTTGCAGAGCATTTGCCATGCTCTTAAGTACATTTTGCTGCCTTTTGCAGCCCTCTAGCTCTTTCCAGGGCTATTTTAGAGCCATTTTAGTGGCCAAAAGTTTGGGTCCCCATTGACTTCAATGGGGTTCGGGTTCAAGTTCGGGTCAAGCTCGGGTCCCAGACCCGAACTTTTTTTTTCAAGTTCGGCTGAACCTGCCAAACCCGAACATCCAGGTGTCCGCTCAACTCTACTGGACACTTTTTGCTCAAATGTAAATAAAAGCTGAGAAATGTTTTTTTACCCCACAATAATGCCTCTTGTACATCGTCTTATTATCTTTTGGGAGACACCTGTCATTTCCAGTCAAAAAATGTATTGCTAGTTGAATAAAAGTAAGTCAAAATTTGCCAGGGGTATGAATAATTATGGGCAGCACTTTATATAAAAATATATATAAAAATAATATATAAAAATAAATAAATCTATATAAAAATGAAAAATGTATGTGACAATATGTGAAAAAAAAATAAAATTCTTGCTCCACTGATGAATTGTTCAAGGAACGAGTAGAACAATTGCGTCAATGTTTTACTAATCGAGGATATAGCCAACGATCCACCAAGATGGCTTATAAGAAGGCAAAGTAATGTACCCATTTTGGTTTTCTGTATTTCCAAAAGGAAAGACTGGAGGATGATAAAGTACGGTTTGTTACCAATTACCACTCTAGATGGCAGGAGATGAGAGCTTGAGAAATTTTGGCCGGTCCTGCTTACAGATCCAGTGGTTGCAAAGTATGCCTCCACTGGGCCTTCATTGGTTGCAAGAAGGCCCAAAAATCTCAGGAACAATTTAGTGAAGAGCCTTTATGTCAGACAGACTCCCCCCATTTTTCCTGAGGTTGGTAAACCAAAGTGGGGATTTTTTCCTTGTGGAAAATGCATGGCCTGCACCAATATGGTGAGGGCCATGGAATTCCATGATCGCACTGGTGAGAAAATATTTCGGATCACTCATTGCTTAACTTGTTTGAGTACTTCGTTTTTTTATTATGCAAGCTGTTCCTGCTTGAAGATACGTGGGTCTTACTACGAGAGAATTGAAAGTCCATGTCAGAGAGCATGTCCGTGACATCACATCTGCCCGTGATGAGCAAGATGAATCCCAATTAAAGCCGATTGCAAGGTACTTTAAACTCCACCATAATTGTGATTCTTCAGGCCTAAAAGTACAGGCCATTGACTGTATACCAAAGAATATTCGAGGTGGGGATACTTCTAGGAGACTTGTTCAATTAGAATGCAGATGGATCTGGAAGCTAGACACACTACATCCAAAGGGCCTCAATGAATCTTCTGGTTTCTCGTCTTTTCTGTAGATTGTTTCCTGGGTCTGCTTATTCCATGTTTTTAATTCTTTGATCATTTTAATAATATTTTAATGGTATATATTATATATATGTCACATTTTTGTATCACATTGGGGTGCAAGTCCCCGTTTGGCCGATCCCATATTGGTGGAAACATTTTGCTTTCCCTGTCCAGCTGCATTTGTATTATTATAACACATCTTATGCGGATCGAGTGTCAATTGATAGTGCCCTGCGATAATTTAACTGGGCCTGACTGTCGGATAGCTTTTTATGTCTAAAATACATAATGATATCACAGTATATGTTTAGTATTGAATACGCTTCACATACCACTTGTTTTTCATTTTTATTGAATAATTATATGGTTGTTTTCTACCACTTAATGTAATTGTCACTTAATATTTTTTCACATTTCACATACATTTTTCATTTTTATTTTTATATAGACTAATTTATTTTTATATAGATTTTTTATATACATTTTATATATATATATATATATATATAGTTTCACTCATTTAATTAGGTGTGCTTATAAATCATGTTTTCACATTTTAATATTTATGCAATATTTCACTTGCACTCACCATTATTAATTCTTTTTTAGGTCTTTCTATAGTTTCTCTTCCCTCCGCTCCTTTCCCCCCTGCTCCGCTCCCATCCCTTCTCATTCCTTTCCCCTTTTGCTGTTCTTTCATTATGCATGGGATTATGTCCCTACAGCGATGTGTTGGGCCTGCGCATGCGCCTATTTGTATTGGATGTCATCGGTACTCCTGCGATCGAAGTATCGCGGGAGTGCCGTGATCATCTGACAGACTATGTTTGGTCACATGACTTTCGTTGCGTGACCCCTCATGTGACTGTACACGTCAGCAGCAACCAATTCGCTAACGGCTCCTGGGACATGGGTGTTTTCGATCATGCTGTTACTAGCTGGAGTTCGGGATTGGCCAATGGGGATATATAATGTGTGCCCCTCCGTGATGCCGCCACCCCCAGACGAAGGTTCGCTGAAACTGTTTATACATGGGCATTGTATGTGGGCATTGTAATTTACACCCATTTCCCCTGTGTCTTCCTCCCTTGGATGCCACCTTTCCCGGCACTATTTTCTTTGTATGCATCATTCTATGTTATTGTATTTATTAAAGGGCTTCTGTCAGCCCACTAAACCGTTTTTTGTTTTTGTTTACTAATAATCCCTATACTGCGGGCTCCCTATACATAAGTTAAATAATCATTTTGGTTCAGTAGAATTTGATAAAAAGCTATTTTTAAAATATGTAAATTACCTTGCTACCAGCAAGTAGGGCGGCTACTTGCTGGTAGCAGCCGCATCCTCCGATCCTAATGACGCCCCCTCCGCATTGTGATTGACAGGGCCAGGAAACGGAATCTTTCTCTGCTGGCCCTGCCTGTTTGCAATCAAAATCCGGCGCCTGCGCCGCGGCCGTACCTATCTTCAATGTGCGCAGGCGCACTGAGAGGCGGCCGCTCGCTCGGCCGCTCCATCCTCAATGCGCCTGCACCGGGTGTAGATGTGACGTCATCGACACAGGCGCATTGAGGATGGAGCGGCCGAGCGAGCGGCCGCCTCTCAGTGCGCCTGCGCACATTGAAGACAGGTACGGCCGCGGCGCAGGCGCAGGATTTTGAATGCAAACAGGCAGGGCCAGCAGAGAACGATTCCGTTCCCTGGCCCTGTCAATCACAATGCGGAGGGGGCGTCATTAGGATCGGAGGATGCGGCTGCTACCAGCAAGTAGCCGCCCTACTTGCTGGTAGCAAGGTAATTTACATATTTTAAAAATAGCTTTTTATCAAATTCTACTGAACTTATGTATAGGGAGCTCGCAGTATAGGGATTGTTAGTAAACAAAAAAAAATATGGTTTAGTGGGGTGACAGAAGCCCTTTAATAAAGTGAATTTATTTATTTAGTATGCGGGCTGGTAGTTCTTTATTGGATATGGTTTGAGTATTGGCAAACCATGTCATAATTTATCGCTCCTAGCATATAAATTATGAATTGGGGGCGTGGTCTGCACAGGGGGCGTGGCCTGCACACTGATGCTATATGCTTGATTCTTCTGCTCCGGACCCTGGCACTTGAAAGCGGCTTAAAGCGGCACAAAGAGGACATTTTTTGCTGAACTAATAACACTCTAGAGACCCTGGACACCCCTCTGACATGGGGAAAGTAAGGAAGCGCCCAGCCCCGGCGAAACTCACCGAATTCTTTGGTAAAGCAGGTCCCAAGGATGCGGCCTAAGCGGCGCCTGTGCGATCTTCTACCTACCTCTCTAGCACGCCAGTGTCCTCACCCAGCACAGATAACGGCGCCAAAGAATCGGGGCTAGGAGGCCAGCCAACTTCTCTCCTCACAGAAGGCACGATGCGAATAATGCTGGAAAACTTACGGTCCTCTATGAAAGAAGACATGATGGTTATGTTAAAAGACTTAAGGAGGGATATAAAAAGCATTGGGGACCGCCCGGCCCACCTAGAAACTAAGATGGCGGAATTTGCCGCACCACATAACTCCCTCATAGATGCCCAACATTGCTAAAATCACAGCTAAACTCCATGACTTGGAGGATCGGCATCGCCAAAATAACATAAGAATTCGGGGGATCCCGGAAAGCGTGGAATCAGCTGAGCTTGAGCCATTCCTAAAAGGGCTCATCAAAGCAGCACTACCGGAGGTCACTGAAAGAGATCTAATTATAGATCGCATTCACAGGGTGCCAAAACCGCAAGGTCTGGACAGATTTCTGCCACGTGACACCATAGCAAGAATCCATTTCTTCACAATTAAAGAGACATTCCTGAGAGCCCTAAGGCACAACCCCGAACCAGCGGATGTCTTCAGGGGGATCTCCATCTACCAAGATCTATCAGCAGCAGTCCTGAGGGATCACCAAGTCAAGTACCGGTGGGGTTTTCTGGTGAAACTCCTAGTCACCCACAATGAGGCCATGCAAGTTCTCAACTCGCCACAAGGGGCATCTCGCAAGCTACAAGACTAGGGCTTCATTATCAAGGAACCACAGCCGGGGTGAAACTCTGCTGCACTGGGCCACTGCCAGATTCGTGAATAAGTGAAGCTTGCTGGGGAAGCGGGATCAGTTTCAAAGTGTCTTTTTTCCTTTCAGCCCCACTCTCTCTTTATCTCTCTGATCTTTAAATCAGAAGCCCGGACTTGGGCATTTTTTTTTTATTTTTTTTTTGCCATGTTGGCCTTAGTCTCCAGAACTCTTTATTTGTTCTATGTTTCATGTTTATTTTACCTTACTGCATTTCTCAAATGTGTTCCCGTCATACACAGTCGTATGCTTAGTAATGCAGGTAACCTGGTATTACATGGTTATGTTGGGGGTAAAGGGCTCATGATGACTCGCCATGGGTTTAAAAATATTCTCGCTTAATGTAAGGGGTCTAAACTCCCCATATAGGCGCAGACAGCTGTGTGCACTGCCGGTTTCCCGAGATATTTCATTCCCATACTGTTAGGCTCCTTTCACACAGGCGAGAATTCCACGCAGGTGAAATGTGAGGTGAACGCATTGCACCCGCACTAAATCCGGACCTATTCATTTCAATGGGGCTGTGCACATGAGCTGTGATTTTCACGCATCACTTGTGTGTTGCGTGAAAATCGTTGCATGCTTTATATTTGGTGTTTTTCACGCAACGTAAGCCCCATAGAACTGAATGGGGCTGCGTGAAGACTGCAAGCAAGTGCGGATATGGTGCAATTTTCACTCATAGTTTCTAGGTGACGATCGGGATGGGGACCTGATCTTTATTATTTTCCCTTATAACATGGTTATAATGGAAAATAATAGCATTCTTAATATAGAATGCTAAGTAAATTAGGAATGGAAGAGTTAAAAAATAAAAATAAATTATTAAACTCACTTCATCCACTTGTTCGCGCAGCCCGGATCGTCTTCTTTCTTCTTCTTTGAGGCCTTGGGACGAAAAGGACCTTTGGTGATGTCACGGTGCTCATCACATGGTCAATCACATGGTGATGGACCATGTGACGAGCGCAGTGATGTCACCAAAGGTCCTTTTCCTCCCAGGTCCACAGAGAAGAAGAATGAAGACGAGCTAGACTGCACGAACAAGTGGATGAGGTGAGTTTAATATATATATTTTTATTTTTTAACCCCTCCATCCCTAATTTACTTAGCATTCTGTATTAAGAATGCTATTATTTTCCCTTATAACCATGTTATAAGGGAAAATAAGAAAATCTACACAACACCGATCCAAACCCGAACTTCTGTGAAGAAGTCTGGGTTCAGGTCTGAGTACCAAACATGCCGATTTATCTCCCGCTCGTGCAAAATGCATTAAAACGCTTTACACTCGTGCGGAAAAATTGCGCATTTCCTCGCAACACACCGCAACTTTGAACCCAGCCTTAGGAAAAGGAAAGCAGGGGTTCTCTTCTGTGTAAAAGCTTCTGTAGCGTTCTCTTTAACGAAGTGTATTACTGACTCCGCTGGGAGATATGTCATCCTTATTTGCACGATTGACGGCAAACAATATACACTTGTGTCAGTATATGCTCCTAATGTCAGACAGCAGGCCTTTTGTAAGAGAGTATTCAAAAAAGTACAGAAAGAGGCTATTGGAGAGGTAGTTATCGGAGGAGATTTTAACATCCTGGTCAACTCAGATCTATAGCTCACCTCACAACACCCAACAAGTGGATCTGCAGGCGATTCTCCAGGAATCGCCTTTCCATGATATATGGAGATATCAACACGGGGGTGAATGCGATTTCACGTTCATCTCCACATCCCACCTGTCTCAGTCAAGAATAGACTACATACTGATTTCTAGAAACCTGATGCACAGTGCCTTGCGGACTGACATTGGGAACGCCACATGGTCGGACTCCCCACACACCCTTCCCCACAATGGAGAATGAACCCATATTTGCTTAAAAGGCCCGAGAGGGTTGCGGGTTTCACCACCACCTTAAAGGAATCTATGTTTTTTAATGACACCCCAGATATCCCAATAGGTACCCTGTAGGGATGAGCGAACTCGAACTGTATAGTTCGGGTTCGTACCGAATTTTGGGGTGTCCGTGACACGGACCCGAACCCGGACATTTTCGTAAAAGTCCGGGTTCGGGTTCGGTGTTCGTCGCTTTCTTGGCGCTTTTGTGACGCTTTCTTGGCGCTTTTTGAAAGGCTGCAAAGCAGCCAATCAACAAGCGTCATACTACTTGCCCCAAGAGGCCATCACAGCCATGCCTACTATTGGCATGGCTGTGATTGGCCAGAGCACCATGTGACCCAGCCTCTATTTAAGCTGGAGTCACATAGCGCCGCCCGTCACTCTGCTCTGATTAGCGTAGGGAGAGGTTGCGGCTGCGACAGTAGGGCGAGATTAGGCAGATTAACTCCTCCAAAGGACTTGATTAACTGATCGATCTGCAGCTGTGGATCATTGAGCTGCTGATCCTCAATTGCTCACTGTTTTTAGGCTGCCCAGACCGTTTGTCAGTCACATTTTTCTGGGGTGATCGGCGGCCATTTTGTGTCTTGTGGTGCACCAGCACAAGCTGCGACCAAGTGCATTTAACCCTCAATGGTGTGGTTGTTTTTTGGCTAAAGCCTACATCAGGGTGAAGCTGTCACACCAAGTGCATTTAACCAGCAATAGTCTGTTCATTTTTTGGCCATATACAAAATCAGGGGCAAGCTGCGCCTGTCACCAAGTGCATTTAACCCTCAATGGTGTGGTTGTTTTTTGGCTAAAGCCTACATCAGGGTGAAGCTGTCACACCAAGTGCATTTAACCAGCAATAGTCTGTTCATTTTTTGGCCATATACAAAATCAGGGGCAAGCTGCGCCTGTCACCAAGTGCATTTAACCCTCAATGGTGTGGTTGTTTTTTGGCTAAAGCCTACATCAGGGTGAAGCTGTCACACCAAGTGCATTTAACCAGCAATAGTCTGTTCATTTTTTGGCCATATACAAAATCAGGGGCAAGCTGCGCCTGTCACCAAGTGCATTTAACCCTCAATGGTGTGGTTGTTTTTTGGCTAAAGCCTACATCAGGGTGAAGCTGTCACACCAAGTGCATTTAACCAGCAATAGTCTGTTCATTTTTTGGCCATATACAAAATCAGGGGCAAGCTGCGCCTGTCACCAAGTGCATTTAACCCTCAATGGTGTGGTTGTTTTCTGGCTAAAGCCTACATCAGGGTGAAGCTGTCACACCAAGTGCATTTAACCAGCAATAGTCTGTTTATTTTTTGGCCATATACTACATCAGGGGCAAGCTGCGCCCGTCACCAAGTGCATTTAACCCTCAGTAGTGTGGTTGGTCAAGCTGTGACACCAAGTGCATTTAACCAGCAATAGTCTGTTCATTTTTTGGCCATATACTACATCAGGGGCAAGCTGCGCCCGTCACCAAGTGCATTTAACCAGCAATAGTGTGGTTATTTTTTGGCCATATCCCAGTCTAATTCTGTCACTAAATCCATACCGGTCACCCAGCGCCTAAATACTAGGCCTCAAATTTATATCCCGCTAAATCTCTCGTTACCGCTGTCCTGTTGTAGCTGGGAAAGTTATTTAGTGTCCGTCAAAGCACATTTTTTGTTCTGGGTTGAAGTACAATTCCCAATTTAGCAATTTCATAATTTAGTGGTTTCTGCTATATCAGAGCTATTTGAAATCTATCCCTAAAAGGGTATATAATATTCAAGGTGCACATTGGGTCATTCAGAATAACTTCACACACACCCGCTACTGTGTATTTTCAAGTCTAATTCTGTCACTAAACCCATACCTGTCACCCAGCGCCTAAATACTAGGCCTCAAATTTATATCCTGCTAAATCTCTCGTTACCGCTGTCCTGTTGTAGCTGGGAAAGTTATTTAGTGTCCGTCAAAGCACATTTTTTGTTCTGGGTTGAAGTACAATTCCCAATTTAGCAATTTCATAATTTAGTGGTTTCTGCTATATCAGAGCTATTTGAAATCTATCCCTAAAAGGGTATATAATATTCAAGGTGCACATTGGGTCATTCAGAATAACTTCACACACACCCGCTACTGTGTATTTTCAAGTCTAATTCTGTCACTAAACCCATACCTGTCACCCAGCGCCTAAATACTAGGCCTCAAATTTATATCCTGCTAAATCTCTCGTTACCGCTGTACTGTTGTTGCTTGGAAAGATATTTAGTGTCCGTCAAAGCACATTTTTTGTTCTGGGTTGAAGTACAATTCCCAATTTAGCAATTTCATAATTTAGTGGTTTCTGCTATATCAGAGCTATTTGAAATCTATCCCTAAAAGGGTATATAATATTCAAGGTGCACATTGGGTCATTCAGAATAACTTCACACACACCCGCTACTGTGTATTTTCAAGTCTAATTCTGTCACTAAACCCATACCTGTCACCCAGCGCCTAAATACTAGGCCTCAAATTTATATCCTGCTAAATCTCTCGTTACCGCTGTACTGTTGTTGCTTGGAAAGATATTTAGTGTCCGTCAAAGCACATTTTTTGTTCTGGGTTGAAATACAATTCCCAATTTAGCAATTTCATAATTTAGTGGTTCCTGCTATATCAGAGCTATTTGAAATCTATCCCAAAAAGGGTATATAATATTCAAGGTGCACATAGGGTCATTCAGAATAACTTCACACACACCCTCTACTGTGTATTTCCAAGTCTAATTCTGTCACTAAACCCATACCTGTCACCCAGCGCCTAAATACTAGGCCTCAAATTTATATCCTGCTAAATCTCTCGTTACCGCTGTACTGTTGTTGCTGGGCAAGATATTTAGTGTCCGTCAAAGCACATTTTTTGTTCTGGGTTGAAATACAATTCCCAATTTAGCAATTTCATAATTTAGTGGTTTCTGCTATATCAGAGCTATTTGAAATCTATCCCTAAAAGGGTATATAATATTCAAGGTGCACATTGGGTCATTCAGAATAACTTCACACACACCCGCTACTGTGTATTTCCAAGTCTAATTCTGTCACTAAACCCATACCTGTCACCCAGCGCCTAAATACTAGGCCTCAAATTTATATCCTGCTAAATCTCTCGTTACCGCTGTACTGTTGTTGCTGGGCAAGATATTTAGTGTCCGTCAAAGCACATTTTTTGTTCTGGGTTGAAATACAATTCCCAATTTAGCAATTTCATAATTTAGTGGTTTCTGCTATATCAGAGCTATTTGAAATCTATCCCTAAAAGGGTATATAATATTCAAGGTGCACATTGGGTCATTCAGAATAACTTCACACACACCCGCTACTGTGTATTTCCAAGTCTAATTCTGTCACTAAACCCATACCTGTCACCCAGCGCCTAAATACTAGGCCTCAAATTTATATCCTGCTAAATCTCTCGTTACCGCTGTACTGTTGTTGCTGGGCAAGATATTTAGTGTCCGTCAAAGCACATTTTTTGTTCTGGGTTGAAATACAATTCCCAATTTAGCAATTTCATAATTTAGTGGTTTCTGCTATATCAGAGCTATTTGAAATCTATCCCAAAAAGGGTATATAATATTCAAGGTGCACATAGGGTCATTCAGAATAACTTCACACACACGCTTCTGTGCATTTCCAAGTCTAATTCTGTCACTAAATCCATACCGGTCACCCAGCGCCTAAATACTAGGCCTCAAATTTATATCCCGCTGAATTTGAATACAATACATTGGGCCAAATAATATATTTGTTGTTGTGGTGAACCATAACAATGAGAAAAACATCTAGTAAGGGACGCGGACGTGGACATGGTCGTGGTGGTGTTAGTGGACCCTCTGGTGCTGGGAGAGGACGTGGCCGTTCTGCCACATCCACACCTCCTAGTGTACCAACTACCTCAGGTCCCAGTAGCCGCCAGAATTTACAGCGATATATGGTGGGGCCCAATGCCGTTCTAAGGATGGTAAGGCCTGAGCAGGTACAGGCATTAGTCAATTGGGTGGCCGACAGTGGATCCAGCACGTTCACATTATCTCCCACCCAGTCTTCTGCAGAAAGCGCACAGATGGCGCCTGAAAACCAACCCCATCAGTCTGTCACATCACCCCCATGCATACCAGGGAAACTGTCTCAGCCTCAAGTTATGCAGCAGTCTCTTATGCTGTTTGAAGACTCCGCTGGCAGGGTTTCCCAAGGGCATCCACCTAGCCCTTCCCCAGCGGTGAAAGACATAGAATGCACTGACGCACAACCACTTATGTTTCCTGATGATGAGGACATGGGAATACCACCTCAGCATGTCTCTGATGATGACGAAACACAGGTGCCAACTGCTGCGTCTTTCTGCAGTGTGCAGACTGAACAGGAGGTCAGGGATCAAGACTGGGTGGAAGACGATGCAGGGGACGATGAGGTCCTAGACCCCACATGGAATGAAGGTCGTGCCACTGACTTTCACAGTTCGGAGGAAGAGGCAGTGGTGAGACCGAGCCAACAGCGTAGCAAAAGAGGGAGCAGTGGGCAAAAGCAGAACACCCGCCGCCAAGAGACTCCGCCTGCTACTGACCGCCGCCATCTGGGACCGAGCACCCCAAAGGCAGCTTCAAGGAGTTCCCTGGCATGGCACTTCTTCAAACAATGTGCTGACGACAAGACCCGAGTGGTTTGCACGCTGTGCCATCAGAGCCTGAAGCGAGGCATTAACGTTCTGAACCTGAGCACAACCTGCATGACCAGGCACCTGCATGCAAAGCATGAACTGCAGTGGAGTAAACACCTTAAAACCAAGGAAGTCACTCAGGCTCCCCCTGCTACCTCTTCTGCTGCTGCCGCCTCGGCCTATTCTGCTGCTGCCGCCTCGGCCTCTTCCTCCGCCTCTGGAGGAACGTTGGCACCTGCCGCCCAGCAAACAGGGGATGTACCACCAACACCACCACCACCACCTCCGTCACCAAGCGTCTCAACCATGTCACACGCCAGCGTTCAGCTCTCCATCTCACAAACATTTGATAGAAAGCGTAAATTCCCACCTAGCCACCCTCGATCCCTGGCCCTGAATGCCAGCATTTCTAAACTACTGGCCTATGAAATGCTGTCATTTAGGCTGGTGGACACAGACAGCTTCAAACAGCTCATGTCGCTTGCTGTCCCACAGTATGTTGTTCCCAGCCGGCACTACTTCTCCAAGAGAGCCGTGCCTTCCCTGCACAACCAAGTATCCGATAAAATCAAGTGTGCACTGCGCAACGCCATCTGTAGCAAGGTCCACCTAACCACAGATACGTGGACCAGTAAGCACGGCCAGGGACGCTATATCTCCCTAACTGCACACTGGGTAAATGTAGTGGCAGCTGGGCCCCAGGCGGAGAGCTGTTTGGCGCACGTCCTTCCGCCGCCAAGGATCGCAGGGCAACATTCTTTGCCTCCTGTTGCCACCTCCTCCTTCTCGGCTTCCTCCTCCTCTTCTTCCACCTGCTCATCCAGTCAGCCACACACCTTCACCACCAACTTCAGCACAGCCCGGGGTAAACGTCAGCAGGCCATTCTGAAACTCATATGTTTGGGGGACAGGCCCCACACCGCACAGGAGTTGTGGCGGGGTATTGAACAACAGACCGACGAGTGGTTGCTGCCGGTGAGCCTCAAGCCCGGCCTGGTGGTGTGTGATAATGGGCGAAATCTCGTTGCAGCTCTGGGACTAGCCAATTTGACGCACATCCCTTGCTTGGCGCATGTGCTGAATTTGGTGGTGCAGAAGTTCATTCACAACTACCCCGACATGTCAGAGCTGCTGCATAAAGTGCGGGCCGTCTGTTCGCGCTTCCGGCGTTCACATCCTGCCGCTGCTCGCCTGTCTGCGCTACAGCGTAACTTCGGCCTTCCCGCTCACCGCCTCATATGCGACGTGCCCACCAGGTGGAACTCCACCTTGCACATGCTGGACAGACTGTGCGAGCAGCAGCAGGCCATAGTGGAGTTTCAGCTGCAGCACGCACGGGTCAGTCGCACTACAGAACAGCACCACTTCACCACCAATGACTGGGCCTCCATGCGAGACCTGTGTGCCCTGTTGCGCTGTTTCGAGTACTCCACCAACATGGCCAGTGGCGATGACACCGTTATCAGCGTTACAATACCACTTCTATGTCTCCTTGAGAAAACACTTAGGGCGATGATGGAAGAGGAGGTGGCCCAGGAGGAGGAGGAGGAGGAGGAGGAAGAGGGGTCATTTTTAGCACTTTCAGGCCAGTCTCTTCGAAGTGACTCAGAGGGAGGTTTTTGGCAACAGCAGAGGCCAGGTACAAATGTGGCCAGCCAGGGCCCACTACTGGAGGACGAGGAGGACGAGGATGAGGAGGAGGTGGAGGAGGATGAGGATGAAGCATGGTCACAGCGGGGTGGCACCCAACGCAGCTCGGGTCCATCACTGGTGCGTGGCTGGGGGGAAAGGCAGGACGATGACGATACGCCTCCCACAGAGGACAGCTTGTCCTTACCCCTGGGCAGCCTGGCACACATGAGCGACTACATGCTGCAGTGCCTGCGCAACGACAGCAGAGTTGCCCACATTTTAACCTGTGCGGACTACTGGGTTGCCACCCTGCTGGATCCACGCTACAAAGACAATGTGCCCACCTTACTTCCTGCACTGGAGCGTGATAGGAAGATGCGCGAGTACAAGCGCACGTTGGTAGACGCGCTACTGAGAGCATTCCCAAATGTCACAGGGGAACAAGTGGAAGCCCAAGGCCAAGGCAGAGGAGGAGCAAGAGGTCGCCAAGGCAGCTGTGTCACGGCCAGCTCCTCTGAGGGCAGGGTTAGCATGGCAGAGATGTGGAAAACTTTTGTCAACACGCCACAGCTAACTGCACCACCACCTGATACGCAACGTGTTAGCAGGAGGCAACATTTCACTAACATGGTGGAACAGTACGTGTGCACACCCCTCCACGTACTGACTGATGGTTCGGCCCCATTCAACTTCTGGGTCTCTAAATTGTCCACGTGGCCAGAGCTAGCCTTTTATGCCTTGGAGGTGCTGGCCTGCCCGGCAGCCAGCGTTTTGTCTGAACGTGTATTCAGCACGGCAGGGGGCGTCATTACAGACAAACGCAGCCGCCTGTCTACAGCCAATGTGGACAAGCTGACGTTCATAAAAATGAACCAGGCATGGATCCCACAGGACCTGTCCGTCCCTTGTCCAGATTAGACATTAACTACCTCCCCATAACCATATATTATTGGACTCCAGGGCACTTCCTCATTCAATCCTATTTTTATTTTCATTTTACCATTATATTGCAAGGCTACCCAAAGTTGAATGAACCTCTCCTCTGCCTGTGTGCTAGGCCTAAATATATGCCAATGGATTGTTGCAGTGGTGGCTGACGTGAAGCCTCATTCTCTGCTATGACATGCAGACTGATTCTCTGGTGACATGAAGCCAGATTGTCTGTTACGGGACCTCTCTCCTCTGCCTGGGTGCTGGGCCTGAATTTATGACAATGGACTGTTGCAGTGGTGGCTGACGTGAAGCCTGATTCTCTGCTATGACATGCAGACTGATTCTCTGCTGACATGAAGCCAGATCCTCTGTTACGGGACCTCTCTCCTCTGCCTGGGTGCTGGGCCTAAATTTATGAAAATGGACTGTTGCAGTGGTGGGTGACGTGAAGCCTCATTCTCTGCTATGACATGCAGACTGATTCTCTGCTGACATGAAGCCAGATTGTCTGTTACGGGACCTCTCTCCTCTGCCTGGGTGCTGGGCCTAAATATCTGACAATGGACTGTTGCATTGGTGGCTGACGTGAAGCCTGATTCTCTGCTATGATATGAAGACTGATTCTCTGCTGACATGAAGCCAGATTGTCTGTTACGGGACCTCTCTCCTCTGCCTGTGTGCTAGGCCTAAATATATGCCAATGGATTGTTGCAGTGGTGGCTGACGTGAAGCCTGATTCTCTGCTATGACATGCAGACTAATTCTCTGCTGACATGAAGCCAGATTGTCTGTTACGGGACCTCTCTCCTCTGCCTGGGTGCTGGGCCTAAATTTATGACAATGGACTGTTGCAGTGGTGGCTGACGTGAAGCCTGATTCTCTGCTATGACATGCAGACTGATTCTCTGCTGACATGAAGCCAGATCCTCTGTTACGGGACCTCTCTCCTCTGCCTGGGTGCTGGGCCTAAATTTATGAAAATGGACTGTTGCAGTGGTGGGTGACGTGAAGCCTCATTCTCTGCTATGACATGCAGACTGATTCTCTGCTGACATGAAGCCAGATTGTCTGTTACGGGACCTCTCTCCTCTGCCTGGGTGCTGGGCCTGAATTTATGACAATGGACTGTTGCAGTGGTGGCTGACGTGAAGCCTGATTCTCTGCTATGATATGAAGACTGATTCTCTGCTGACATGAAGCCAGATTGTCTGTTACGGGACCTCTCTCCTCTGCCTGGGTGCCGGGGCCTAAATATCTGAGAATGGACTGTTCCAGTGGTGGGTGACGGGAAGCCAGATTCTCTGCTATGGAACCTCTCTCCAATTGATTTTGGTTAATTTTTATTTATTTAATTTTTATTTTAATTAATTTCCCTATCCACATTTGTTTGCAGGGGATTTACCTACATGTTGCTGCCTTTTGCAGCCCTCTAGCCCTTTCCTGGGCTGTTTTACAGCCGTTTTAGTGCCGAAAAGTTCGGGTCCCCATTGACTTCAATGGGGTTCGGGTTCGGGACGAAGTTCGGATCGGGTTCGGATCCCGAACCCGAACATTTCCGGGATGTTCGGCCGAACTTCTCGAACCCGAACATCCAGGTGTTCGCTCAACTCTAGTACCCTGTAGTGTACACACAAGGCATTTATGAGAGGTATGCTATCTGCTGGCCACCGAAAAAAAGAGCAGGGAAAAAGATTTACGGGAGGCTCTGACCAAGCTTCAGTCGGCAGAAAAGAGACATAAACTGAACCAGACCACCCATTCCTTAGCTGACCTACAAGAATGCAGGATGCATTTCAGATCCCTGCTTTTATATAGACAGCAATTAGGGATGAAACGCCTCTAATCAAACTTTTATCATACAGACGACAGAGCAGGTGCATTGTTAGCCGCAGATTACTTCGCAGGCAAGCAGAGGCCAGGATAGACAAGTTAACCTACAATAACTCACTGATAACCCACCCGCAAGGAATAGCTAATGCCTTTGCATACTATTACTCTTCCTTGTATAACCTAAGGGTGGACCACAGTACCCCTCAACCTTCTTCAGATAGTATGTTCACTTTCCTAGACTCATTATCACTTCCCACCTTGACCCCCGAGGCCCTGAATATCTTGAACCAGCCCATAACTAAAGGGGAGATTCTAAAAACCATTAAAGCCACTCCAGCAAATAAAGCACCAGGGCCAGGTGGGTTTCTAGCAAAGTATTTCAAAACATTCCATCCTAACCTACTCTACTACATAGAGAAATTATATACTAGCTGCATGGATTCTGGTGCCATTCAACCTCTACATGCTCTCAGCTACAGTTGTCACCTTATCCAAATAGGGGAAACCCCCCACCTTCACGGCGAATTTTAGGCCGATATCTCTGCTGAATGCTGATCTAAAGATTTTTGCCAAGCTGTTAGCCGCACATATTAATGTTTTCCTCCCCTCCCTAATTGCTTCTGACCAAGTAGGGTTTGTGTCGGATGCAGAGATGGCACCAGACGCATGATAGATCTACTCCAAATTGCACATTGGTCCAGGACCTCCACAATCTTTGTTTCCTTGGACGCTGAGAAAGCATTTGATAGTTAATTGGGGGTTCCTGGACCAAGTGTTAAAAAAATGTGGTTTCCAAGGGCAAATACTGCAAGCTATATCAGGATTATACTCCACTCCCTCTGCAGATGTTTTTCCAATCACCAATGGCACCAGATAGGGATGCCCTCTGTATCACCTCATTTTTACTATGGTGATGGAACCCTTGGCGGATCTGCCCCGCACCTGCAAAGATATTACGGGTATATCAGTAGGCACTTACTCCCATAAGATAGGTTTGTACGCCTCCGACGTAATACTAACCCTATCAAATCCCCTGAGATCATTAGAAGCAGCCTCCAGGCTTATCACTCAATACTCCTCGCTCTCATATTACAAGCTCAATGTCACTAAAACAAACATATTGCTTATAAACGTTCACGACATGATTAGGAGCACCATATGCGGCCAGTTCAAATACATCTGAACCGATCGATCACTAACGTATTTAGGGGTGGAGCTGACTCAATCATTAACAGAGATAGTTAACTCTAATTTTAAAAAATTAAGAGCAGAACTGCAGGATTACGCTAAATATTCCCAGGTGCAATTATCCTGGATAGCTAAAATTAACAGTAAAAATGTTGGTAGTTCCAAAAATCCGATATAAGTTTCACTGCATCCCACTCAAAGTCCCGAATCACCTAATTGAGCAACTGCAAAAAGACATCCTAAGTTTTGTGTGGCATGGATCTCGGCCCAGAGTATCTAAGAAAACATTGACTTATACAATTATTATATTACTAACTTACTAGATCAAGCTATGGAATGGTGGTCCCCAAAGGAACCCCATCAATGGCTACGCATTGAGGAGCACTTCGCTAGAAGGAAGTCTCTGAAAGCTTTGCTTGCGGCTTATAGATTGAATCCTCTCACCCTTCCCCTCAACCTGAGTACTATGCAAGCTACGCTTTTCGCTTGGTCAAGGCTACAAAAACTTAAGGCTCATACCTACCTTGACGCTCAAGCTCTACCCATAACGATCTAGAGCATCACATCCCCACCCTCTACTTATCCAAGTGGTTAGAATGTAAGATATACACCTTAGGATGCCTCTTTGATGATTCGGGACTGGTGGAGTTTGAAACACTGCACTCCCAATATGCAATACCCAACACCTTCTTCTACCAGTTTCTGCAGATTCGCCACTTCCTCTCTAGGAATCCCCTACAGTCAACAGTAGATACGAGTGACCCATTGCATAGACTATTCAGAAGGGATGCCGACCGCCGCGCCAATCTCTCTGTGAGGTACTCAGCACTAATTTCTCCCATCAAAGAGGTGAAGCAACCGTTTATGTTGAAGTGGGAAGCTGAACTAGGGAAAGAATTTTCATTGCTCTCATGGAAAGCAGCTTCACAATGGTCCACGAAATGCTCTAGATGCATAAATCATATTGAGCAATGCAGAAAAATACAACTCAGATGGTATCTGACCCCCTGATAGATTGTCTCATATTGTTCCTAGTTACTCCCCACTGTGCTGGAGAGGATGCGGAAAGGTGGGCACCCCTAGTCACATGTGGTGGCAGTGCCCGTTGGTTAGCAGCTTCTGGGCAGCTATATCTGCGTTGGTAGAAGAGGTGACAGAACTGCAGATCACTCTGAGTCCAGAATTGGCTATGTTATGTATGGGTCTAGATGAGATCCCTCATGAGGCTATATGGATAGTGGCACATATCCTCAACGCTTCTAGAAAGGTAATATCTAGACGCTGGAAAGAGGCGAGCCCCCCTCTGATAAAGGAAACTTTAGCATGCATTGCGAACTAGTATTCACCCCTTCACTACAGACCAGGGTAGTCACACACAAAAGGTGGCTCATGTGGCTATCAAGTGTATATGCCACACCACTACCACCAAATGCCACTTGATCTGGAGCACCCTATGGGATGACAACTTTGTATAAAAAAATGTGGAAAGTTGACTTTTAGAGAGATATTTCTCTTACCCAGCATGGGTATATGTAAAAATACACTCCAAAACATGTTGCCCTACTTCTTCTGAGTACGGCGATACCACATGTGTGACACCTTTTTGCAGCCTAGGTGGGCAAAGGGGCACAAATTCTAAAGAGCACCTTAACGATTTCACAGGGCATTTTTTACACATTTGGAATTTAAACTACATCTCACGCATTAGGGCCCCTAAAATGCCAAGGCAGTATAACTACCCCACAAGTGACCCCATTTTGGAAAGAAGACACCCTAAGGTATTCGCTGATGGGCATAGTGAGTTCATAGAAGTTTTTATTTTTTTGTCACAAGTTAGCGGAAAATGATGATTTATTTTATTTTATTTTTTTCTTATAAAGTCTCATATTCCACTAACTTGTGACAAAAAATAAAAACTTCCATTAACTCACTATGCCCATCATGAAATACCTTGGGGTGTCTTCTTTCCAAAATGGGGTCACTTGTGGGGTAGTTATACTGCCCTGGCATTTTAGGGGCCCTAATGCGTGAGAAGAAGTCTGGAATCCAAATGTCTAAAAATGCCCTCCTAAAAGGAATTTGTGCCCCTTTGTGCGCCCCTAGGCTGCGAAAAAGTGTCACACATGTGGTATCGCCGTACTCAGGAGAAGTTGGGCAATGTGTTTTGGGGTGTCTTTTTACATATACCCATGCTGGGTGAGAGAAATATCTCTCTAAAATGACAACTTTGTATAAAAAAATGTGAAAAGTTGACATTTAGAGAGATATTTCTCTCACCCAGCATGGGTTTATGTAAAAAGACACCCCAAAACACATTGCCCAACTTCTCATGAGTACGGCGATACCACATGTGTGACACTTTATTGCAGCCAAGATGCGCAAAGGGGCCCAATTTCCAATGAGTACTTTCAGGATTTCACAGGGCATTTTTATGAATTTGGATTCCAAACTACTTCTCACGCATCAGGGCCCCTAAAATGCCAGGGCAGTATAACTACCCCACAAGTGACCCCATTTTGGAAAGAAGACACCCTAAGGTATTCGCTGATGGGCATAGTGAGTTCATAGAAGTTTTTATTTTTTGTCACAAGTTAGTGGAAAATGATGATTTATTTTATTATTATAAAGTCTCATATTCCACTAACTTGTGACAAAAAAAATTCTAACTTCCATGAACTCACTATGCCCATCACGAAATACCTTGGGGTGTCTTCTTTCCAAAATGGGGTCACTTGTGGGGTAGTTATACTGCCCTGGCATTTTAGGGGCCCTAATGCATGAGAAGTAGTTTGGAATCCAAATTCGTAAAAATGCCCTGCGAAATCCTGAATGTACTCATTGGAAATTAGGCCCCTTTGCACATCTTGGCTGCAAAAAAGTGTCACACATGTGGTATCGCCGTACTCAGGAGAAGTTGGGAAATGTGTTTTGGGGTGTCATTTTACATAAACCCATGCTGGGTGAAAGAAATATCTCTCTAAAAGTAAATTTTTCAATTTTTTTATACAAAGTTGTCATTTTAGAGAGATATTTCTCTCACCCAGCATTGGTATATGTAAAAAGACACCCCAAAACACATTGCCCAACTTCTCCTGAGTACGGCGATACCACATGTGTGACACTTTTTTGCAGCCTAGGGGCGCAAAGGGGCACAAATTCCTTTTAGGAGGGCATTTTTAGACATTTGGATTCCAGACTTCTTCTCATGCTTTAGGGCCCCTAAAATGCCAGGGCAGTATAAATACCCCACATGTGACCCCATTTTGGAAAGAAGACACCCCAAGGTATTTCATGATGGGCATAGTGAGTTCATGGAAATTTTTATTTTTTGTCACGAGTTAGTGGAATATGAGACTTTGTAAGAAAAACGAACAAAAAAAAACAAAACATAATTTTCCGCTAACATGTGACAAAAAATAAAAACTTCTATGAACTCACTATGCCCATCAGCGAAGACCTTAGGGTGTCTTCTTTCCAAAATGGGGTCATTTGTGGGGTGTTTGTACTGCCCTGGCATTTGAGGGTCTCCACAATCATTACATGTATAGCCAGCATTAGGAGTTTCTGCTATTCTCCTTATATTAAGCATACAGGTAATGAGATTTTTTTTCCCGTTCAGCCTCTGGGCTGAAAGAAAAACTGAACGGCACATCAATGTGGATGAAAAAATTTCTGCCCAAAAAAAAAAAAAAAAAGGAGGGGAAAGGCGTCTGCCAGGACATAGGAGCTCCACCCAACATCCATACCCACTTAGCTCATATGCCCTGGCAAACCCGATTTCTCCATTCACATCAATCGATGTGGATGAATAAATCATTGTCTTTTTTTTATATACAAAGTGTTTGCCAAAGCATATGAACACCACCGCCCCCTCAGCTCATAAGCAGCGGCAAACATTTATTTTTTGCTGCAGAGTAGAAATCTCGTCTTGCAGCGCCGTATACACTGACTTTTGTGTAATCTGACAGCAGCGCAATGCTTCTGTCAGAATGCACATCAGTGCTGCAGCTAGTCGATCTGTTGGTCCACCTAGAAGGTTAAAAAAAAAAAGACGGGCGCAACGCAATAAATTTATTAACATGAACTTTATAATAACTTTTGAACAGAACATTAACTTTTATGAACTTTGGAAACAGAACATTAACTTTTTTGCTTACCGGTGATTTTGTTTTGTTTTTACCTTTATAGGACAAACCTCTCCTTCCCCATGGGACAATGTGCAAAGCTCCAGATATGTGGCGAAGTACGTTATGCACTTTGTCCCAGGTGAAAGGAGAGGTTTGCAGCAGCTCTGTGTGAATGGGCCCTAATAGCCCTGTGTGCCTGTCCTGTGAGATGCAATCCCTATGCTAAGTGTACCTGTGTGTGGTACTTCCGGAAACACTAAGCATAGGGCAGGGTGGTCAGCACAGTCAGGACAGAAATAGCGGGTGTCATGCCTTATTCCACTTCTGCTACAGACACAACATTTTTTTCGGGGTGGCAGTTGGTTTGAGGTACCGGCAACGACACTGGGGAAATGTCGCTCATGTAGACGGCTCACTACACTGGTGGTTGGGGCCACAGAACCTCCTGGATACAGGAGGTTCTCGATGATCTCTTCCTGAAATTTGAGGAAGGATCTTGTTCTCCCAGCCTTACTGTAGAGAACAAAACTATTATATACAGCCAATTGAATGAAATATACAGACACCTTCTTATACCAGCGTCTGGTTCTGCGGGAAAGTGAATAGGGAGCCAACATCTGGTCATTGAAGTCCACCCCTCCCATGAGTGAATTATTGTCGTGGACACAGAGGGGCTTTTCAATGACACTGGTTGCTTGTTCAATTTGGATTGTCGTGTCTGCGTGAATGGAGGATAGCATGTAAACGTCATGCTTGCCACTCCATTTCACCGCAAGCAGTTCTTGGTTACACAAGGCATCCCTCTCCGCCCTTGCAAGACGGGTGGTAACGAGCCGTTGGGGGAAGCCCCGGCGACTAGGTCGTGTGGTGCCACAGCAGCCAATCTGTTCTAGGAACAAATGCCTGAAGAGGGGCACACTTGTGTAGAAATTGTCCACATAAAGATGGTACCCCTTGCCAAATAAGGGTGACACCAAGTCCCAGACTGTCTTCCCACTGCTCCCCAGGTAGTCAGGGCAACCGACTGGCTCCAGGGTCTGATCTTTACCCTCATAGATCTGAAATTTGTGGGTATAGCCTGTGGCCCTTTCACAGAGCTTATACAATTTGACCCCATACCGGGCGCGATTGCTTGGGATGTATTGTTTGAAGCCACTGTGCCTGGTAAAATGTATAAGGGACTTGTCTACGCAGATGTTTTGCTCAGGGGTATACAAATCTGCAAATTTGGTGTTAAAGTGGTCTATGAGGGGCCGAATTTTGTGGAGCCGGTCAAAAGCTGGGTGGTCTCTGGGACAGGAGGTGCTGTTGTCGCTAAAGTGCAGGAAACGCAGGATGGTCTCAAATCGTGTCCTGGACATGGCAGCAGAGAACATGGGCATGTGATGAATTGGGTTCGTGGACCAATATGACCGCAACTCATGCTTTTTTGTTAGGCCCATGTTGAGGAGACGGCCCAGAAAAGTTTTAATTTCGGAAACTTGGACGGGTTTCCACTGGAAAGACTGGGCATAAAAGCTTCCCAGGTTGGCGGCTATAAATTGAGTGGCATCATAGACATTGTGGGCATATCGCTAGGATATGCCCCCGTTGTCTTATAGGTCCGGGTCCCACCGCTGGGACCCGCACCTATATCAAGAATGGAGGCCTGCAAGGAGGTGGCCGGAGGATTCCGGTCTGGCCACCACCAAGCCAGCTCCCCATAGAAGTGAATGGGACCATACCGCGCATACGCAGCCCCCCTCCCATTCATTTCTATGGGGCTGAAGGAAATAGCCGAGCGCTATTTTCGCCGGCCCCATATAAAATTAATAGAGGACGGCTGCACATGCTCAGTGCACCATTCTTCACTTGCGGGGCTCTGTTCTAGATATAGGTTAGGGTCCCGGTGGTGGGACCCACACCTATAAGACAATGGGGGCATGTCCTAGCGATATGCCCCCATTGTCCATGATGAGACAACCCCTTGCTGGGAGCATCAATTACTTATGCATCTGACCAATCTTCTGTCAATTTTGGCACGCATACAGCATGGGGCCACTTTTAGTTTTTTTTCAGGGCCAAATTTATTCAGACCAATCAAATCAGACCTGAAAAAAATATAGAAAATTAGCTAGCCAGTGAGGTTGTTCTCTTATATGACATACCAGAAACTTTAACTGTGCAATAAGATCAAAACCATAGCAGATTTGGCCACCCATGGTGATCTTATCCTAAGAGCCTTTCTAAGGTAAAACTGACAATATACATGAGAGAAAACGTAACTAGTGATGAGCGGGAGGTGCCATATTCGATTTCGACAAAATTCGCGAATATTTGCCGAAATCGAATATTCGTAATTTTTCTAGTTATCGCGATTATTATGCGATTTAAATAATCGCATATTGCGATTGTAACTTAAGGCTACTTTCCTATTGGTTTGATATCTAGAATTAGCGAAGATGACGAATATGACGAATGTATTCATTATATTCCTCAAAACAAAGATAACAAAGTATTCTCCATCTTCGTTTTAGCTACCTATTCGTCAACTTTGCTAATTCTAGCAATCAAATAGGAAAGTTGACTGTAAAGACAGCTAAGTTTAATTTGCTATGCGATTATATTACTTTGCTTTTTTTAAATAAATAGAATTATAATACTTGATAATTATTATAATTATTCCATTTATATAAAAAAAAAAGCAAAGTAATATTATCGCATAGCGAATTAAACTTAGCTGTCTCTATAGTCAACTTTCCTATTTGATTGCTAGAATTAGGAGCTAAAACGAAGATGGAGAATACTTCGTTATCTTCGTTTTGTGGAATATGACGAATACATTCGTCATATTCGCTAATTCTACCAAGCCAACCATAGTAAACCAGGTCCAAGTTGAAATCGCAATGCGATTAATTCAAGTTATAATAATCGAATTGCGATTACAACTTGGACCTGGTTTACTATGGTTGGCCTGGTAGAATTAGCGAATATGACAAATGTGTTTGTCATATTCCACAAAACGAAGATAACAAAGTATTCTCCATCTTCGTTTTAGCTCCATATTTGTCAACTAGCAATCAAATAGGAAAGTTGACTATAGAGACAGCTAAGTTTAATTCGCTATGTGATAATATTACTTAGCTTTTTTTTTTATTAATAGAATATTTATAATAATTATCAAGTATTATAATTATTCTATTTAGTTTAAAAAAAAGCAAAGTAATATTATCACATAGCGAATTAAACTTAGCTGTCTCTATAGTCAACTTTCCTATTTGATTGCTAGAATTAGCGAAGTTGACGAATGGGTAGCTAAAACGAAGATGGAGAATACTTTGTTATCTTCGTTTTGAGGAATATGACGAATGTATTCCTCATATTCGCTAATTCTACCAAGCCAACTATAGTAAACCAGGTCCAAGTTGAAATCGCAATTTGATTATTATAACTTGAATTAATCGAATTGCGATTTCAACGTAATTCTCAAATCCGACAGTACATTCTAGTATGGAGACGTTCCCATGGTGATGGGGACGCTCCATGAGCACGGAAGTCGGCAGAAGCAGCAACGGGCACTGACTGAATCCTAAGGACAGGTAAGAACTACTTTAGGGAAGTGGGAAAGAAAAAAATATAACAATAAAAAAAAAAAAAAAATGAATATTCGAAATATAGAATTTATAGCACTATATTAGAAATATTCGCGAATTAGCGAAGTGCCGATATTCGCTAAAAAAATTAGATATTCTAATATTCGCGCTCAACACTAAACGTAACCCAACCTGACAAAAACAGTAGGATTGGTTGGCAGTCTTGTGTACATGGGGAGGCACCTATCGATGTTAGTGGTCAGGCAGCAGCTTAAACTCCTCTCTCTATGGAACTAAGCATGTACATCTTGCATGTATGCATGTTTTATGTTGAATCAGGAAATACCTGTTGCCCAAAAGAGCGTTCAACTGACAACATACTTATGAAAATTATCAGCATGGTAAGCCATGCAAATAATCCAAAGCTAGGATTCCTCCTCGTGGGGAAAAGTTCTTTGCATATTTATCAACGGGAGCATTACCTAAAAGGCTTTTTACTTTCCTTTTGCTTTTAACAAATGTGTTTTGTCATAGCATATAATTTTATCATATAAATATCATAACTGTATAGTTACAGTGGTGTCCTGCAGCCACTACTGTTCTGCCCACCTGCCCTGGTCTTCTGAATCCTGGTAGCATAGACCTACCTCCCCAGCTATCTCCTTCCTGACAGTCCTAACTGCCGGGGTTGCTCTGTTGCTCCATGCAGGCTGCGGCCTACTTTCTGGCAAGGCCTCTCTTCCTCTGCCTGTAGGGTGTGTGCTCCTTCTGGCTCTCAAAAGTCCAGTGCGCAACCTTTTTCACACCAGCAATGGCTGGCCACCTTGGGGTACTTTAGTCAACTTTTTGTACAAGAGGGTGCTTGAGCAATAGGTTCCTAGTTCTCTAGTGTCCCGCTAAAGTGTGCTAATATGAGTTTGTCCACATGTGTACATACTTCTGCCTGTTTTCCAGGTCTGATCCTGTGCTGCCCGCTTTCACCACAGACTGTTTCTCAGATTGCAAATACTCTGCTTGCCCTAATCTTGACTTGTCCCTAACTAAGGTTTTGCCTGATCCCTTAGTGCTCTTCATTGGTGTCTCTTGATCACCATGGGTCAGATGTCAACCAGAGACTACTCCAGGAGGTAGCGGCCTGGAGGTTTTGCTGCAGTGAAATCCAGGGGTAATGGGTAAAGACCAAGGGACTGCCAGGAGTAGCCCCAAGTCAAATCTGTTTGGTTGACACAGTAGTTTCACACCGACTGCCATAATACAGTATGCACATTGATGTATGATTACGTAGTTCGATTGCCCTCAGTGTTAATTTACCTTTCAGTGAAAAGATTTTGACATTTAAAATGTAAAATATACTGTAGGTTAAAGGGAGTGACTCCCCATAGTGTAAAATAATAAGTCAAAATCATACTTACCATACTTACCATACCAATCCCCCGCCACTCCTGTTCCAGGACTTCACTGTTTCCGCTTCCTGGTCCCTCTCGACATGCAGGAATGCCTGAACGCCAATTTCCGGAGTATCGAGAGGGACCAGGAATCAAAGACTCTAACTTATGACTTATCATTTTATACTGTTTGCAGACTATTTTGTTTTATTAGTATTATCCTAAATGACTGGACTGTCCCTTTAAAACTTCAATGTTGTATGTAAGTTTTATTCACCTGAATAATACTTTACTGGATTCAGTACAAGTTGGGATTAATCAGTCTAGATGGCAAAAGCAGGAAGGAAGTGACCCCAAATCAGCCATTATACATGACTAATAAGTAGTACTGACAAGTTGGAAGATTGCTAACATTCTACACCCAACTAATTAATCAATGCATGCAAAACGAATTAGTCACACTGAATACAATAATTAAAGTACATCAAGTGTAATTGTGCAAAAGACGTAAGAACAGCATAACAAAAAACATTGTGTTCCAGATATGCACAAGGTGTCAAAGCAAATAGCATTGTAAATAAGTGAAAAAAATAAGATTTCTTAAAAAGTGTATAAAACAATGTTCACAATTGCGTTGTGGCTAGCATTTATAATGGAAGCCATAACACTGTGCTGGACTTGTCACACAACTGACACCAGTGACATCTGACATAATAAGTTCCATTTGGTTTTACCAAGGGTTTTAGTTACATTGAAAAGACAGCACTAAATGGAGCCTCTGACGCAGATGTGAACAAAGTCTTAAAACGGTTGTTCAAGTGGATGGGAGCTGAGCTGAAGTATGCCAGCAGTGGAGGACAAAAGCTACGGTACTTCCATTGCAGCAGATGCAGGTGCTTGATTGTCACATTAGATACCACTGACAGAAAGGGAAAAAAGTCCTCCAGCTAAGTGAGTGAAAAAGAGAAACAGTGTTGACATAGTTAAATATATATATATATATATATATATATATATATACAGTTGCAAGAAAAAATATGTGAACCCTTTGGAATGATATGGATTTCTGCACAAATTGGTCATAAAATGGGATCTGATCTTCATCTACTTTCACACTTGCGTTGTTTGATTCCGGCAGGCAGTTCCGTTGTCATCAGGCAAACTGTATGCAAACGCATGTCATTTTTTCTGACTGATCAGGCATTTTTCAGACTGATCAGGATCCTGATCAGTCTGAAATATGCCTGATCAGTCAGAAAAATGCATTGCAATACCGGATCTGTTTTTCCGGTGTCATCAGGCAAAACGGATCCAGTATTTTTTTTTTTCTCATTTTCAAATTCCGGTATTTTGCATGCCAGATCTGGCACTAATACCTTCCTATGGAAAAAAATGCCGGATCTGGCATTCAGGCAAGTCTTCATTTTTCTTCGCCGGAGATAAACCCGCAAAATCACTGAACTGAAGACATCCTGATGCATCCTGAACGGATTACTCTCCTTTCAGAATGCATGGGGATATGCCTGATCTGTTCTTTTCAGGTATAGAGCCCCTGTGACGGAACGCTATGCCGGAAAAGAAAAACGCTAATGTGAAAGTAGCCTAAGTCACAACAATAGACAATCACAGTCTGCTTAAACTAATAGCACACAAAGAATTAAATGTTACCATGTTTTTATTGAACACACCATGTAAACATTCACAGTGCAGGTGGAAAAAGTATGTGAACCCCTAGAATAATGACATCTCCAAGAGAAAATTGGAGTGAGGTGTCAGCCAACTGGAGTCCAATCAATGAGATGAGATTTGAGGTGTTTGTTACAGCTGCCCTGCCCTATAAAAAAACACACACCAGTTCTGGGTTTGCTTTTCACAAGAAGCATTGCCTGATGTGAATGATGCCTTTTCACAAAAGAGCTCTCAGAAGACCTACGATTAAGAATTGTTGACTTGCATAAAGCTGGAAAGGGTTATAAAAGTATCTCCAAAAGCCTTGCTGTTCATAAGTCCATGGTAAGACAAATTGTCTATAAATGGAGAAAGTTCAGCACTGCTTCTACTCTCCTTAGGAGTGGCCGTCCTGTAAAGATGACTGCAAGAGCACAGCGCAGACTGCTCAATGAGGTGAAGAAGAATCCTAGAGTGTCAGTTAAAGACTTACAAAAGTCTCTGGCATATGCTAAGATTCCCTGTTAGCGAATATACGATACGTAAAACACTAAACAAGAATGGATCTTACGGGAGGATACCACAGAGGAAGCCACTGCTGTCCAAAAAAAACATTGCTGCACTTTACAGTTTGCACAATAGCACCTGGATGTTCCATAGCAGTACTGGCAAAATATTCTGTGGACAGATGAAACCAAAGTTAAAAACCTCATCCCAACTGTGAAGCCATCTGTCCATCAGCTGAAGCTCAACATAAGATGGGTGTTGCAACAGGATGACGACCCAAAGCATAGAAGTAAATCAACAACAGAATGGCTTAAACAGAAGAAAATACGCCTTCTGGAGTGGCCCAGTCAGAATCCTGACCTCAACCCGATTGAGATGCTGTGGCATGACCTCAAGAAAGCGATTTACACCAGACATCCCAAGAATATTGCTGAACTGAAACAGTTCTGTAAAGTGGAATGGTCAAGAATTACTCCTGATTGCTGTGCACGTCTGATCTGCAACCACAGGAAACGTTTGGTTGAAGTTATTGCTGCCAAAGGAGGTTCAACCAGTTATTAAATGCAAGAGTTCACATACTTTTTCCACCTGCACTGTGAATGATTACATGGTGTGTTCAATAAAAACATTGTAACATTTCATTATTTGTGTGTTATTAGTTTAAGCAGACTGTGATTGTTTATTGTTGTGACTTAGATGAAGATCAGATCACATTTTATGACCAATTTGTGCAGAAATCCATGTCATGTCAATCAAACTCACCCACAGAAAAAAGTTATCATGTTATTTCTACCACACAGTGAACTCTGTAAAAATAAAATAATAGAAAACAGTGAATGCAAGGGCCTACTGGCCTGTCCCCTTTAGGCGTATTTCAGCTTAGTAAATGACTGCCTATATGTACTCCAAAATAGTAAAAAAAATATACAACTCTATCTGCAAAATTCATATATATCTACAGTTAAATTGAAGAAAAAATTAGACAGTTATGACTGCTGAAACACAAAGGAGGATAAATGTTGTTGGTCCTTAAAGGCATTGTCCACTTTTGTAATATTAATGACCTATCCTCAGGATAGATTATCAATGTCAAATCGGTGGGGGCCTGACTGCTGTCACCCCCGCGATCAGCTGTTTGGATATGAGCACTGACTTGTCTTCACTGTTTCCTGCGCGCCATCAATATCAGAATGCAGGGGTCCTACACCACGATCCGGTGCCGGCCATCAGCCCTGTAACTTTAAAGCTTTGCTCATTATATACATTGGCGGATCCATGGGGGGGCAATGGGGCAATTGTGGAAGCGCTCATCTCTATATTCATATGAGAAACGGTGCGGTGCAAGGGAGAGGCGTCTCCCTTGCCCGTTCCTCTGATAGGCTGCAGGCCTAGTCATCGCGCTGCCTGAGCTGTACAGAGTGGGACAGAGGCCGGAAGAGGCCTGCATCGCATCTCAATGTCCTGGAGGTAAGTATAAGTGTTTATTGTTTTAATTATTTTTAGTACAGTATGGCAAGAAGGGGGATGGGGCCTTATATACGGCACATTATGGGGGGAGCACTATGGAGAAGGGGGGAAGGAGCACTATGGGAGGCATCTAATTGGGGCCCTATATACTGGCACATTAGGGGGGGGCACTATGGAGAAGGGATAGAAAAGAGCACTGTTGGGGGGCATTATATAGGGCTATTTTGGTGCCACTATGGGGAAGGGGGGAGAGAAGCATTATGGGGGCATCTATGTGGGGCAGTCTATAGAGGCATTTTATACTGCCACATTATGAAGGGCACTATGGGGACGGGGGAGGAGAACTATGGGGGCATCTTCGGGGCACTATATAGGACAGGGAGGAGCACTATATGGGCATCTTCTGGGGGCACTATATAGGATGGGGAGGAGCACTATGGGGGCATCTACTGGTGGCACTATATAGGAGTATTTTATACTGGCACAAATTAAAGGGGCACTATGGGCACCTTAGCTCAACTGGGGACACTAAGTGTTTTTAGTAGGGGCACACAGTTCGGGTCATTGGATCACATGAGGGCACTCTGGGGACATTGACTCTACTGGGGGCACTAAGAGGAAGTTTTATGTTTTTACTGCCACATAACGGAGCATTTTTTGTACTGGCGCACAATATAAGGGGGCTTTATTACAACTGGGGGACTATGGGAGCATTATTACTTCTGGGACACAATTACTGTTGGGGGCACTGTAGGAGCACTATTACTACTAAGTGCACCCTGACACAGAATTATTACTATTGTTGGGGTTTTGGGGAGCACTATTACTGTGGGGGTGCCCTGGCACAGTATCAGCTTAGCACAGTTATTTTTGGGGGAAATTATGGTTCCACTATTAGTGTCAGGGGCACTATTTGCTGAGTGCAGTTATTTTTTAGAGCATTGTGTTCCAATAATTATTGAAGAGGGCACTATCTATGTGTAACTAGTATTTTCAGGGGGTTTATCTGTTTCTACAGTATAGTTTTGGGGGGCACAGCATCTCATTATTGGGGGTGCATGATGGGATGTTGAGAAGGTGGGAGGAAAAGTAGTAAACTAAGACGTCTGTCAAACTCTGCAGAGATGAGAGATGGCTTAAAGAAATCATCATGGTGGTCTGGTCTGAATGGAGAAGATGACGAAAGAGAACATCTACATCAAAGGAGACGTCACTGGGTGTAAGAGGTATGGGAGCGATATATGGGTGGGGTTGTGTGTGGGTGTGGCTTGAAGGTGGGCGGGGACACAGGGGCCCCATAATCTCCTATTGCCCGGGGAAGTGCCCCTCCCGAGACCAAGCTCTGGATCCGCCACTGATTATATAGTGGACAGGACTGGTAAGTTCAGTGCTTCTCCCATTTCCCTCCACTACACAATGGATAGAACTGAGTAATTCTGGCACTGTTTGGGAAGAGCTGATCGACAGGGATGCATAGTGTTCCGGATACAATCAGATATTGATGGATTATGCTGAGGCTGCCAATATCAAAATCTTGGAAAGCCCCTTTAATTTTGTACATGAAAACAAGTGCCTGCGCATTAGTACAGCGACTGGTTTAGGTGTGCTTTGACTTCCTGCTACATTTGACTGTGACACCTGTCACTGGCACCAGTGAAACAAAATCTGCATTAAGTGAGATTGAGCCTGGAACCGCTGAGACAAGCTGAAAGAACCAAATGATAGGAAATAGTGCCTGTAAGAAACTGCATTTACAGTGATTATTATCTGTGAGCTTCTAGGTTCACACGGTACGATTTGGTTTGTGTTCCGATAAGTGCAGATCACATTTAGTGATTGCACACGGGAATAACCCCTCTATATCTGTAGATAGTTCACAGACACAGTCCAGTGATGTCACACAGGCAGTTCAGGGATGGGGAAACTCAAGTGAGAAAATAGAGCACAGAAAGACAAAGTCACCAAACACTGCACTGTGCCCCTCACGTGAAGAAACAAGCAACTACAACTGCTATTTTATAACATGAAAAATGTTCTTATTTTGTCTGTACTATATGTACTATGATTGTACTTGTTCCCTTTTGAAGTGGCTTTCCAAGATTCCCATAGTGGTGGCCTATTCTCAGGATAGGTCATCAATATCAGATCGGTAGGAGTCTGACACCTGGGATTCCTGCAGATCATCTGTTTGAGGAGACTACAGAGCTCCGATGAGCGCCACAGCCTCCTGGCAGCTTACCAAGCACAGAACTGTACATTGTATAGTGTCTGTGCTTTGTATCGCAGCTTCAGCCCCATTCACTTAAATAGGACTGAGCCGCACCTAGGCCATGTGACCGATGAATGTGAGATCAATGCCCTCGGAAGAGGGTGCTACACTCACTGGAGCATTGCAGCCTCTTCAAACAGCTGATCGGCGGGGGGTGCCGGGAGTTGGCCCTCTGCCAAATGACAACTTATTTGGATAGGTAATAAGTGTATGATCAGTGTGTGTCTGACAGCTGGGACCCCCACTGACCATGCCTTACTTTGAATGGAGTACAGCGCTCAGTTATCTCTGGCTGTTCCCATAGAGTTTGCATAGAGCGGTAGCTCAAAAAGTGCTCCATTCCAGATTGTGGTGATCATAGAATCAGCAACATTATTCTAGTGAATGTATTGTCTGACTTTTGAGGAATATCAATCTAATAACAAAACTGGGCAGTCACACTGTGTACCGATGAGTGTTCCCCGTCTTCAATTAACATCAAGAACAATGAGAACTAATAATAAATGATAATCAAAGGAACACAGGTGGGGTGTAGACAGTCCACACGCAGGCACACGGTGATCTTCACAGCACAGTCTTTCCAGAGGAAGATTCAAATCACATAACATTTTATATTGACTTTTTAATGCAAACAGTGTATCATTCTGAAGAGGCAGCCTGACGGAATAGCTAGCTCAGGCTCAGAGGAAAAGCATGCAAGCTAGCAGTGCAGTTACTGTGCTGCAAACACCTCCAAGGCATTCCTTCTTTATTACCACTAAAAGGGACACTTACATCAGAAAGGGGTATTTTTTATATTCAATATTCATTGAAAACAAATGAATTTTTGGCTGTTTTTCTTTTTTCATTTTGGTAGTACTATATTGTCTCTCTGTAGACCTCCTAAATAGATAGGGAATCCACTATCAGTTTGCTGCTGCTGTGAAGGAAAGGTGCGATCCAAAGGGTAATCATCATAAAGGATGACCGTATGACAGCTTTGGTTCTCTTGTCAGGCCTAGATAAAGATGCCCACAGAGGACAATTGCACTGATGCTCTAATTGAGTCACTACAGGGCAATGCTCTCTGGCTGCAGTGATGGTCTCATTTTGGGAAGTTTAAGAGCCAGGTCAGGAAGTAGAATATATGGAGTAACTGCGAAAAATATATCCGGTCTATGGTCTTTCCCAGCAGCATCGGACAGGAAGAGAGACGGCATGTGTGCACTGTGTGCCCCGTCTCCTCATATGGCTGATCGGCGGGGGTGTCGGACCTCCGCCCATCTGATATTGATGACCTAACCTGCGGATAAGTCATTGATAGTAAAAGCCTGGACAACCCCTTTATTAAAAAAAAGTTAATTCATCAGAAAACTAAGGCATTCTGCATTGTATTGGGAGTGATTGATGCAGGCACTTGTACTTGGAAACTGGATGGGGCAGGGGGCCCTTACTAAGTTTTGCTATAAGATCTGTGGATGCCCCTGTCTGCCGCTCATGGGCATGGCTTGGCCACACCGTCGGGCTCCAGTAGCCTCGCCAAGGGGGGGCCAGAGGGGGGCACGCCCCCCCCTACATCACGCTGTGCCCCCCCAACTAAGCGGCCGCAGCCGGGCACTGGGAGATGAGCGCTTCCATTGTGCTCATCTCCATAGTCATCAGCCTGGTCTAGTGCGGCGGGGCAGGGGAGGGAGAGGCGTGTCACTTCCCCTACCTCTAGTAGGCTGCAGGCACTAGGCTGACAGCCTATCAGAGGCCGGTGCAGGCGGTGCGATGACGTCATCGCGCCTTCTGAGCCATTCAGCGTGGGACACAGGCCGTAAGAGGCCTGCATCGCATCGCTGACATGGAGGTATGTTTTTTTATATTTTTTTATTATATGTACAATAGTTTTACAGGCACATTGGGGGGGCTCTAAGCTCTTGTTACTCGGCTGGCACATGATGGGGGGGCTCTTGTTACTGGCACATGGGGGGGCTCTTGTTACTGGCACATGATGGGGGCTCTTATTACTGGCACATGGGGGGGCTCTTGTTATTGGCACATGGGAGTGCTCTTGTTACTGGCACATGGGGGGGCTCTTGCTACTGGCACATGATAGGGGGGCTCTTATAACTAGCACTTGATGGGGGGCTCTTATTACTGGCACATGATGGAGGGTTGACACTGTTATAGAGAGCGGGATCTGTGGATGACACTGTTATAGGGAGGGGGATCTGTGGATGACACTGTTATAGGGAGGGGGATCTTTGAATTACATTGTTATAGGGAGGGGGATCTGTGGATGACACTGTTATAGGGAGGGGGATCTGTGAATGACACTGTTATAGGGAGGGGGATCTGTGGATGACACTGTTATGGAGGGGGAAATGGGGATGACACATATAGAATAAGATGCTATATACGGTATGTGTCATCCACAGATCCCCCTCCATAACAGTGTCATCCACAGATTCCCCCCCCCCCCCATAGCAGTGTCATCCTCAGATCCCCCTCCCTATAAAAGTGTCATCCACAGGCAACTAGGACATGTTGAAATCTGAGTGTTTTTTTTTTCTTCTTTAAACCACAGACAGCTGGACTTTTCTTCCCTGTTGCGGTTTTAGGTATTGGGTAAAGTATTGCAGCATTTCTAAGCGTACTTGTGTAAATGTATCGTTGTTATAGCTGCCCCCCCTACTTTTGTCCTGGCCCCCAGTGTGCCCCCCAAAAATTTGAAAGCTAGAGACGCCACTGTCGGGCTCTATCCTGGCGTACTTCTGTTTGCCTTGTAGCATTTGTAACAAGGCTTGCTCATACAAGGAGACAATTTTGACACAATGCCCTCTATAATGTGCTTATAATGTTTCACCTTCCCAGGTGTGCACAAGGTTGAATGACAATTACACCTGTTCTGCTTACTAAAAATATTTGCATGGTCTTCTCCATATGATGTCCTTCACACCGTGACTTTGTGTACCAAGATAAGTTCTTTTTCTTTGGTGTGAGCAAATGTAGGTTAAAACTTTTCTACAGTTTTTATTTTCAGAGAAAATAGACGCCCACCGATTCATCTACTTGTTGACTATGGAATGTTTTTTGCAACTTTGTACAGGCCATAAAATATATCATAAAATAAAATGTACAGATAATAAAAGTCAGAATCTTTTTAACGTCTTTAATCAGACTTGAGCAGATCCTGCCATACTAATTTTACATGTTATTTAATGTTTGTCCCTGCCTATTATACCAGACGATACTGTGATAATGGTGCTCAGATATAAAGTCATCATTGAACGTTAATGCTTGTTCACCGCTGCAGGTTTCTTTTTCTTCATCGTGTTTTTTTCTAATATATTTACTAGTAAAGAAACACTAAACCAAAAGTATACATTATCTATATTTGTGGTGCAGTTTGATTCCTGTAAGCAGCAATTTATGCTTGTAGTATCCTCTGTAAGAGAAATAATGTTAGTTCCTTTAAAAAAAGTTATATCTATTTATGTTTTATTTAAAAAAAACTTCCGTGGGGTGGTCATATTGAAGATGCACACTTTCTTCCTGTGTTGTGTATATAGACAGTGCACCATGATACTTCTTATCTCATATCCACTAGAGACCCATTTGCCAGTTGTATTATATGGAGAGGTGGCTGCCCATGCACTCTCCATACACTTCTATGAGAGTTCCAAGAATAGCTGAGTACAGTTGCTGGACTGTCTCTGAACCTCCCATAGAAATGAGACATGGGTGTCCCCTTCTCCATACATCTGCTAAATGGGTCCCCATTCTTGGATTTGCATATATTGGACTTTTATGGCGGTTGCTTAGCTCCAAAAGGATAGGGGGAAAATATTAATTTTGGCATATACTTGCCTCCCCTGACATCTTCTGCCGGGGGAGAGTTGGGAGCTCCCCACACACAATAGTATGTTGGCGAAACTCACCGTTTAGCTTAAGGAATGAAAAATGAGGATAAACATATGAGAATGGTTTTGGGTGCACCATTTTCTCAGCTTATCAATGTCTTATCACTAGGATATGCCCTCACTTTATGATCAAGACCCCCAACAATCCTGAGTGTAGCGTTGGTTTAGCACAGTATCCCCTTCTAAGTATTAACTGCACAGTGGTCTTCCTGGAACCTAACTATGCAGGTGACAACAAGCATCCCAAATTTACTTGAATGGGGCCATGCTACAATTTCCAGCCCAGTGGATGGCTGGGGCACCTTGTGCAGGAAAAAACAATGAAGGCAGTGTAGTGCTACTTCAGTGGTCACATTCATGGGGATTGGGGAGGTCATACCCCCAGGATCAATAAGGGATGGCATATTCTAGTGAAAACCATTTAATAGAATAACCATCTACGCAAAAATCCTTGAGCCCCTACAGTGTTTGTAATAAGGAGATAAAGGAACTTCTCAGTTTTTCACACAAACAAGTTAAACCACTTGAAAGACCAGCTGTTACGAGAACTATTAAACTCGACTATCAGAGCACACTGTCCACCCACTCTGCCCTTCCATATAGTAAAACTTCAGGTTTCCTAAGATGTGCTGATAAGATAAGTCCAAGATTTCTACAGCAAATTGAACTTCCTTAACTCCCCGAAAAAAACTTCATCCTCTCCCTTCTCTGGCATTTTTTTCCAACATTTCTGAAAAATATAACAAAGAAATTTATTCACATAAACAAGGCATTTAAACATATTGTATATTTATGTATGGGTTTTCTATAGACCCTACACCATAGGTTTCACTGTTTTAAGGTATTTCAAAATATATGTAGTATATATAGTGTAGGGCAGGGCTATAAACTGATAATCCAGTTGCAGTATACCGTATATTGTAGCAAAGGGTAGACTTATAGGATTATCAGCCAGTTGGATAATATGGCACTAGGTGGAGCCAGGGGCAGACTTTACTACCACACAAACTAAGAAAATGCTTAGGGCCCCAGAGATTAGGCCACAAGTGGTGGCCTGAAAAAAACATGACTAAACCAACGGCAGACATTTACCACTTGTGCAGCCAGTTCAGCTGTACAGGGGTCCTGTGGAGTAGAGGGCCCTTCCCTGTTGTAGACCAGTAGCAGAAGTGCCCAGGCTCCACTGGTAAGCTGAGTGTGGGGCATGGTAAGCCGACAGAGGTGGAGTTTAGCAGTGTGCCAGGGTGGAGCTTAGTGGCTCAAAGGGGCCCCCAGACAAGTAATTTTGCTTGGGATTCCAGCAATTTAAAATCCACCCATGGGTAGAGCCATTGAAATAATGGGTAATCATTCAAATAATGACTACTAGATAAAATGTTTCATTTAGGGCCCAAGGGTGTTGTGACGATGACGATTTATATATATTCAGCAGGCTGAATCCAGCCTGCTTTTGTGGGAGGGGCGTAGGGGGCTTCTTAATCTCAGCCGCCCAGCTCTCCTGGTGCACGTCCTCTCTCGACCCTCCCTCCCGGCCCTTCTCCTTACATCTCCCATAGGGTATGCCCCCTTTATTTGGCCTACCCTCGTCACGTGGCAACAGGCACACCACCAGCCACTTTAGCTAGATTAGGTTCACTCTCCAGGCTTCGCGCCGTAGGCAGGACCACAAATTATATACATATATATATATATATATATATAGTATATATATTGTGACACAGTAAAGGAAGTTGTCTGGGGAGGCAGGTATTTTCCTCCCAGTGTGTGCTGCTGGACTGATTAGCGGCAGGTGGGGTCAAACACCGGAGTGGACTCATGTGCCGGTCCGGGTTTTGACAGAACCTAGCTGCCTTTAAAAGACAGCTGGGTTCAGCAGAAAGGATCTCTGTGTTGGGATCTGAGGCTTGTGCTGGGCTTAGAGGTCTGAGACCTGTGTGAGGGGAAACAGGCCGCCTAAAGTCTGTTCATGGACTTTTTGAGGCAGAATTGCCAGCTGGGTGTAAACTAACACCAAAACCAAAAGGTGAATTTTTGTGTTGAATGTGACTTTTTGTTTACGAACCTGCCAAGAGTCTGAATAAACACTGAACTGTTTAATTTAAGAACTGGTTGGTGCCTCTATACTGCGTCCGCTTATCCTGTCTACCAGAGCGAATCCCCACTAGATATGTAAATATATATATATATATATATATATATATATATTATACATTTTTGGGGTATTTAGTATTAGTATTAGGAAGACTTGTATTGTCAGAACAAATTATATGATGTCTTGATAGCGTTAGAATTTCCTGCAGGGCAAGTGTTCAATGATCAGATAATGGCCTTTGAAGTTTAGATGTAAAAGAAGTTAAGGAAGTTGTTACTAACACAATAAATGCCTCTCTAGAGCTAAAGAAATTAACTCTGAGAAGAAAATGCAGTTTACGGTTAACATGTCATCTCCTACAGAATGGTCATCAATAACTTGTTTGGACAGCATAAAGATGAGATTAATTCATAAATCAGAACATTTGGGATTCTCCTATGATTTAGCTCGCTGACTGCATTTGGCTTGGGATATACATGGACCCAGATTTATTAATGTGTCTGCGCCTAAAATCTGTCTAAAAAATAGTGCACATTGGTGGTTTAGTCTTTCTGGAAAAGGGGGTAAGGCATATTGGAAAATAACATCACTGGGGTATGACCTAAGGTTCACTGTATAATCATAGACCACAATGTCGGGGAAATACAGTAGGGTACATAATTTACATGCCTCTTAGTTTATGCAAGTACAGAACAGTGAATACAAGTACTGTACTGTAAACCCAGTGCATATCTTACAGGCAATGTATGAATTCAGGTATTATAAAAAATCCTCAGTATTACGCCAAAGTTTGAAACACTTAATATTTTACACATTTTCTAGGCCAGTGGTGGCAAACCTATGGCACGGGTGCCAGAGGCGGCACTCAAAGCCCTTTCTGTTTTCAACCGCACCCTGGAAAAAGTCTATGGTGTACCGATCAGCCTCAGACATTCATCAGTGCAGGGCACACTATGATTAATTAAGATAGGTGTTTTAAACCCTGCGCTGGCACTTAATGCGCCTAAGTTATGTAGAGGCGCCCCCCCCCCCCCCCTTTCAGCCACCTCACAAAAGTGGCGTGAGTGGGGAAAAGTTGCAGATTAATTTGCAAATCCCCTACAGCAGGGGTGTCAAACTCAAATTCATCGGGGGCCGCATCAGCAGTTTGGTCACCCTCAAAGGGCCGGTTGTATCTGTAGGACTATGTGTCCACTCTTTATTATCATAAATTATTGTCACTGCATTCAATTATTACTGTTTTTTGTAATAATGTAAGTAATAACTAGCTCTGAAAGCTTCACCTGCAAGCGCTGACTGGGGTCACATAGCATTATACTGATTTATGATGCTATGTAACCCTTACAGTTCTGGAATGTGTTGGATAACACTGACATAATGCTGTCAGTGTTATCCAACACATTCCAGAACTGTAAGGGTTACCGTATTTTTCGCCCTATAAGACGCACCGGCCCATAAGACGCACCTAGGTTTTTGAGGAGGAAAATAAGAAAAAAAATATTTTGAACCAAAAGGTGTGCTTTTGGTGGGTTTTGAACTAATTGTGGTCTGTGGGTGGCACTGTTATGGGGGATCTGTGGATGGCACTGTTATGGGGGATCTGTGGGTGACGCACTGTTATGGGGGATCTGTGGGTGACACTTATGGGGGATCTGTGGGTGACACTTATGGGGGATCTGTGGGTGACACTTATGGGGGATCTGTGGGTGACACTTATGGGGGATCTGTGGGTGGCTCTTATGGGGGATCTGTGTATGACACATATATAGCATCTTATGCTATGTGTCATCCACAGATCCCCTCCATAAGTGTCCCTGTAGTAGTGAATGACCCTCAATACACGGGCTAGGGGCCGGCATCTGCTTTTATAATGACAGCGGGGCCTGTGCAGTGACTATTTTACTACACGGGCCCCGTTCACTGTATAATCGTATCTCTAATAGTTAATGGTTACCGTATGTATATAATCTCATAAGGAGCGCTGTGTATTACCGGTACTTACAACTACAAGCGCTCGCCGAGAGGAGGGAGGAGGCGGGCCCGGGAGGACAGGCGCTGGCAGCGTAAGTCATACGTCATGCGCCCACGCCGCCTGCTTCATTCATAAAGTGGGCGGCGCAGGCGAGTGACGTATGACTCACACTGCCAGCGCCCATCCTCCCAGCCTGCCTCCTCCCTCCTCTCGGCGAGTGCTTGTAGTTGTAAGTACCGGTAATACACAGCGCTCCTTATGCGATTATATACATACGGTAACCATTAACTATTAGAGATACGATTATACAGTGAGCGGGGCCCGTGTAGTAGAATAGTCACTGCACGGGCCCCGCTGTCATTATAAAAGCAGATGCCGGCCCCCAGCCCCTCCTCCCTCACAGCTGATACACCCGATACAGGAGCCGGGAGGAGCGGGGGCCGCCTGCAGGAAGTGATAATAAAAGGTGAAGGCTGGTGGCTGGCGGCCGGCGGCGGCGGCTACGCGGGCCACATGACGAGGTCTGGCGGGCCGGATTCTGCCCGCGGGCCTTGTGTTTGACACCCATGCCCTACAGCATAAAGTGTCGTACTTCAGACCATAAATAGAGTTGAGCGAACACCTGGATGTTCGGGTTCGAGAAGTTCGGCCGAACATCCCGGAAATGTTCGGGTTCGGGATCCGAACCCGATCCGAACTTCGTCCCGAACCCGAACCCCATTGAAGTCAATGGGGACCCGAACTTTTCGGCACTAAAACGGCTGTAAAACAGCCCAGGAAAGGGCTAGAGGGCTGCAAAAGGCAGCAACATGTAGGTAAATCCCCTGCAAACAAATGTGGATAGGGAAATTAATTAAAATAAAAATTAAATAAATAAAAATTAACCAAAATCAATTGGAGAGAGGTTCCATAGCAGAGAATCTGGCTTCCCGTCACCCACCACTGGAACAGTCCATTCTCAGATATTTAGGCCCCGGCACCCAGGCAGAGGAGAGAGGTCCCGTAACAGACAATCTGGCTTCATGTCAGCAGAGAATCAGTCTTCATGTCATAGCAGAGAATCAGGCTTCACGTCACCCACCACTGTAAGAGTCCATTTTCATAAATTTAGGCCCAGCACCCAGGCAGAGGAGAGAGGTCCCGTAACAGAGGATCTGGCTTCATGTCAGCAGAGAATCAGTCTGCATGTCATAGCAGAGAATCAGGCTTCACGTCAGCCACCACTGCAACAGTCCATTGTCATAAATTTAGGCCCAGCACCCAGGCAGAGGAGAGAGGTCCCGTAACAGACGATCTGGCTTCATGTCAGCAGAGAATCAGTCTGCATGTCATAGCAGAGAATGAGGCTTCACGTCACCCACCACTGCAACAGTCCATTGGCATATATTTAGGCCTAGCACACAGGCAGAGCAGAGAGGTCCCGTAACAGACAATCTGGCTTCATGTCAGCAGAGAATCAGTCTGCATGTCATAGCAGAGAATGAGGCTTCACGTCACCCACCACTGCAACAGTCCATTGGCATATATTTAGGCCTAGCACACAGGCAGAGCAGAGAGGTCCCGTAACAGACAATCTGGCTTCATGACAGCAGAGAATCAGTCTGCATGTCATAGCAGAGAATGAGGCTTCACGTCACCCACCACTGCAACAGTCCATTGGCATATATTTAGGCCTAGCACACAGGCAGAGCAGAGAGGTCCCGTAACAGACAATCTGGCTTCATGTCAGCAGAGAATCAGTCTGCATGTCATAGCAGAGAATGAGGCTTCACGTCACCCACCACTGCAACAGTCCATTGGCATATATTTAGGCCTAGCACACAGGCAGAGCAGAGAGGTCCCGTAACAGACGATCTGGCTTCATGTCAGCAGAGAATCAGTCTGCATGTCATAGCAGAGAATGAGGCTTCACGTCACCCACCACTGCAACAGTCCATTGGCATATATTTAGGCCTAGCACACAGGCAGAGCAGAGAGGTCCCGTAACAGACAATCTGGCTTCATGTCAGCAGAGAATTAGTCTGCATGTCATAGCAGAGAATCAGGCTTCATGTCAGCCACCACTGCAACAGTCCATTGGCATATATTTAGGCCTAGCACACAGGCAGAGGAGAGGTTCATTCAACTTTGGGTAGCCTCGCAATATAATGGTAAAATGAAAATAAAAATAGGATTGAATGAGGAAGTGCCCTGGAGTCCAATAATATATGGTTATGGGGAGGTAGTTAATGTCTAATCTGGACAAGGGACGGACAGGTCCTGTGGGATCCATGCCTGGTTCATTTTTATGAACGTCAGCTTGTCCACATTGGCTGTAGACAGGCGGCTGCGTTTGTCTGTAATGACGCCCCCTGCCGTGCTGAATACACGTTCAGACAAAACGCTGGCTGCCGGGCAGGCCAGCACCTCCAAGGCATAAAAGGCTAGCTCTGGCCACGTGGACAATTTAGAGACCCAGAAGTTGAATGGGGCCGAACCATCAGTCAGTACGTGGAGGGGTGTGCACACGTACTGTTCCACCATGTTAGTGAAATGTTGCCTCCTGCTAACACGTTGCGTATCAGGTGGTGGTGCAGTTAGCTGTGGCGTGTTGACAAAAGTTTTCCACATCTCTGCCATGCTAACCCTGCCCTCAGAGGAGCTGGCCGTGACACAGCTGCCTTGGCGACCTCTTGCTCCTCCTCTGCCTTGGCCTTGGGCTTCCACTTGTTCCCCTGTGACATTTGGGAATGCTCTCAGTAGCGCGTCTACCAACGTGCGCTTGTACTCGCGCATCTTCCTATCACGCTCCAGTGCAGGAAGTAAGGTGGGCACATTGTCTTTGTAGCGTGGATCCAGCAGGGTGGCAACCCAGTAGTCCGCACAGGTTAAAATGTGGGCAACTCTGCTGTCGTTGCGCAGGCACTGCAGCATGTAGTCGCTCATGTGTGCCAGGCTGCCCAGGGGTAAGGACAAGCTGTCCTCTGTGGGAGGCGTATCGTCATCGTCCTGCCTTTCCCCCCAGCCACGCACCAGTGATGGACCCGAGCTGCGTTGGGTGCCACCCCGCTGTGACCATGCTTCATCCTCATCCTCCTCCACCTCCTCCTCATCCTCGTCCTCCTCGTCCTCCAGTAGTGGGCCCTGGCTGGCCACATTTGTACCTGGCCTCTGCTGTTGCCAAAAACCTCCCTCTGAGTCACTTCGAAGAGACTGGCCTGAAAGTGCTAAAAATGACCCCTCTTCCTCCTCCTCCTCCTCCTCCTCCTGGGCCACCTCCTCTTCCATCATCGCCCTAAGTGTTTTCTCAAGGAGACATAGAAGTGGTATTGTAACGCTGATAACGGTGTCATCGCCACTGGCCATGTTGGTGGAGTACTCGAAACAGCGCAACAGGGCACACAGGTCTCGCATGGAGGCCCAGTCATTGGTGGTGAAGTGGTGCTGTTCTGTAGTGCGACTGACCCGTGCGTGCTGCAGCTGAAACTCCACTATGGCCTGCTGCTGCTCGCACAGTCTGTCCAGCATGTGCAAGGTGGAGTTCCACCTGGTGGGCACGTCGCATATGAGGCGGTGAGCGGGAAGGCCGAAGTTACGCTGTAGCGCAGACAGGCGAGCAGCAGCAGGATGTGAACGCCGGAAGCGCGAACAGACGGCCCGCACTTTATGCAGCAGCTCTGACATGTCGGGGTAGTTGTGAATGAACTTCTGCACCACCAAATTCAGCACATGCGCCAAGCAAGGGATGTGCGTCAAATTGGCTAGTCCCAGAGCTGCAACGAGATTTCGCCCATTATCACACACCACCAGGCCGGGCTTGAGGCTCACCGGCAGCAACCACTCGTCGGTCTGTTGTTCAATACCCCGCCACAACTCCTGTGCGGTGTGGGGCCTGTCCCCCAAACATATGAGTTTCAGAATGGCCTGCTGACGTTTACCCCGGGCTGTGCTGAAGTTGGTGGTGAAGGTGTGTGGCTGACTGGATGAGCAGGTGGAAGAAGAGGAGGAGGAAGCCGAGAAGGAGGAGGTGGCAACAGGAGGCAAAGAATGTTGCCCTGCGATCCTTGGCGGCGGAAGGACGTGCGCCAAACAGCTCTCCGCCTGGGGCCCAGCTGCCACTACATTTACCCAGTGTGCAGTTAGGGAGATATAGCGTCCCTGGCCGTGCTTACTGGTCCACGTATCTGTGGTTAGGTGGACCTTGCCACAGATGGCGTTGCGCAGTGCACACTTGATTTTATCGGATACTTGGTTGTGCAGGGAAGGCACGGCTCTCTTGGAGAAGTAGTGCCGGCTGGGAACAACATACTGTGGGACAGCAAGCGACATGAGCTGTTTGAAGCTGTCTGTGTCCACCAGCCTAAATGACAGCATTTCATAGGCCAGTAGTTTAGAAATGCTGGCATTCAGGGCCAGGGATCGAGGGTGGCTAGGTGGGAATTTACGCTTTCTATCAAATGTTTGTGAGATGGAGAGCTGAACGCTGGCGTGTGACATGGTTGAGACGCTTGGTGACGGAGGTGGTGGTGGTGGTGTTGGTGGTACATCCCCTGTTTGCTGGGCGGCAGGTGCCAACGTTCCTCCAGAGGCGGAGGAAGAGGCCGAGGCGGCAGCAGCAGAATAGGCCGAGGCGGCAGCAGCAGAAGAGGTAGCAGGGGGAGCCTGAGTGACTTCCTTGGTTTTAAGGTGTTTACTCCACTGCAGTTCATGCTTTGCATGCAGGTGCCTGGTCATGCAGGTTGTGCTCAGGTTCAGAACGTTAATGCCTCGCTTCAGGCTCTGATGGCACAGCGTGCAAACCACTCGGGTCTTGTCGTCAGCACATTGTTTGAAGAAGTGCCATGCCAGGGAACTCCTTGAAGCTGCCTTTGGGGTGCTCGGTCCCAGATGGCGGCGGTCAGTAGCAGGCGGAGTCTCTTGGCGGCGGGTGTTCTGCTTTTGCCCACTGCTCCCTCTTTTGCTACGCTGTTGGCTCGGTCTCACCACTGCCTCTTCCTCCGAACTGTGAAAGTCAGTGGCACGACCTTCATTCCATGTGGGGTCTAGGACCTCATCGTCCCCTGCATCGTCTTCCACCCAGTCTTGATCCCTGACCTCCTGTTCAGTCTGCACACTGCAGAAAGACGCAGCAGTTGGCACCTGTGTTTCGTCATCATCAGAGACATGCTGAGGTGGTATTCCCATGTCCTCATCATCAGGAAACATAAGTGGTTGTGCGTCAGTGCATTCTATGTCTTTCACCGCTGGGGAAGGGCTAGGTGGATGCCCTTGGGAAACCCTGCCAGCGGAGTCTTCAAACAGCATAAGAGACTGCTGCATAACTTGAGGCTGAGACAGTTTCCCTGGTATGCATGGGGGTGATGTGACAGACTGATGGGGTTGGTTTTCAGGCGCCATCTGTGCGCTTTCTGCAGAAGACTGGGTGGGAGATAATGTGAACGTGCTGGATCCACTGTCGGCCACCCAATTGACTAATGCCTGTACCTGCTCAGGCCTTACCATCCTTAGAACGGCATTGGGCCCCACCATATATCGCTGTAAATTCTGGCGGCTACTGGGACCTGAGGTAGTTGGTACACTAGGACGTGTGGATGTGGCAGAACGGCCACGTCCTCTCCCAGCACCAGAGGGTCCACTAACACCACCACGACCATGTCCACGTCCGCGTCCCTTACTAGATGTTTTTCTCATTGTTATGGTTCACCACAACAACAAATATATTATTTGGCCCAATGTATTGTATTCAAATTCAGCGGGATATAAATTTGAGGCCTAGTATTTAGGCGCTGGGTGACCGGTATGGATTTAGTGACAGAATTAGACTTGGAAATGCACAGAAGCGTGTGTGTGTGAAGTTATTCTGAATGACCCAATGTGCACCTTGAATATTATATACCCTTTTAGGGATAGATTTCAAATAGCTCTGATATAGCAGAAACCACTAAATTATGAAATTGTTAAATTGGGAATTGTATTTAAACCCAGAACAAAAAATTTGCTTTGACGGACACTAAATAACTTTCCCAGCCACAACAGGACAGCGTTAACGAGAGATTTAGCAGGATATAAATTTGAGGCCTAGTATTTAGGCGCTGGGTGACAGGTATGGGTTTAGTGACAGAATTAGACTTGGAAATACACAGTAGCGGGTGTGTGTGAAGTTATTCTGAATGACCCAATGTGCACCTTGAATATTATATACCCTTTTAGGGATAGATTTCAAATAGCTCTGATATAGTAGAAACCACTAAATTATGAAATTGTTAAATTGGGAATTGTATTTAAACCCAGAACAAAAAATGTGCTTTGACGGACACTAAATAACTTTCCCAGCCACAACAGGACAGCGTTAACGAGAGATTTAGCAGGATATAAATTTGAGGCCTAGTATTTAGGCGCTGGGTGAAAGGTATGGGTTTAGTGACAGAATTAGACTTGGAAATACACAGTAGCGGGTGTGTGTGAAGTTATTCTGAATGACCCAATGTGCACCTTGAATATTATATACCCTTTTAGGGATAGATTTCAAATAGCTCTGATATAGCAGAAACCACTAAATTATGAAATTGCTAAATTGGGAATTGTATTTCAACCCAGAACAAAAAATGTGCTTTGACGGACACTAAATAACTTTCCCAGCCACAACAGGACAGCGTTAACGAGAGATTTAGCAGGATATAAATTTGAGGCCTAGTATTTAGGCGCTGGGTGACAGGTATGGGTTTAGTGACAGAATTAGACTTGGAAATACACAGTAGCGGGTGTGTGTGAAGTTATTCTGAATGACCCAATGTGCACCTTGAATATTATATACCCTTTTAGGGATAGATTTCAAATAGCTCTGATATAGCAGAAACCACTAAATTATGAAATTGTTAAATTGGGAATTGTATTTAAACCCAGAACAAAAAATGTGCTTTGACGGACACTAAATAACTTTCCCAGCCACAACAGGACAGCGTTAACGAGAGATTTAGCAGGATATAAATTTGAGGCCTAGTATTTAGGCGCTGGGTGACAGGTATGGGTTTAGTGACAGAATTAGACTTGGAAATACACAGTAGCGGGTGTGTGTGAAGTTATTCTGAATGACCCAATGTGCACCTTGAATATTATATACCCTTTTAGGGATAGATTTCAAATAGCTCTGATATAGCAGAAACTACTAAATTATGAAATTGCTAAATTGGGAATTGTATTTCAACCCAGAACAAAAAATGTGCTTTGACGGACACTAAATAACTTTCCCAGCCACAACAGGACAGCGTTAACGAGAGATTTAGCAGGATATAAATTTGAGGCCTAGTATTTAGGCGCTGGGTGACAGGTATGGGTTTAGTGACAGAATTAGACTTGGAAATACACAGTAGCGGGTGTGTGTGAAGTTATTCTGAATGACCCAATGTGCACCTTGAATATTATATACCCTTTTAGGGATAGATTTCAAATAGCTCTGATATAGCAGGAACCACTAAATTATGAAATTGCTAAATTGGGAATTGTACTTCAACCCAGAACAAAAAATGTGCTTTGACTGACACTAAATAACTTTCCCAGCCACAACAGGACAGCGGTAACGAGAGATTTAGCGGGATATAAATTTGAGGCCTAGTATTTAGGCGCTGGGTGACCGGTATGGATTTAGTGACAGAATTAGACTGGGATATGGCCAAAAAATAACCACACTATTGCTGGTTAAATGCACTTGGTGACGGGCGCAGCTTGCCCCTGATTTAGTATATGGCCAAAAAATGAACAGACTATTGCTGGTTAAATGCACTTGGTGTCACAGCTTGACGCACCACACTACTGAGGGTTAAATGCACTTGGTGACGGGCGCAGCTTGCCCCTGATGTAGTATATGGCCAAAAAATGAACAGACTATTGCTGGTTAAATGCACTTGGTGTGACAGCTTCACCCTGATGTAGGCTTTAGCCAAAAAACAACCACACCATTGAGGGTTAAATGCACTTGGTGACAGGCGCAGCTTGCCCCTGATTTAGTATATGGCCAAAAAAATGAACAGACTATTGCTGGTTAAATGCACTTGGTGTGACAGCTTCACCCTGATGTAGGCTTTAGCCAAAAAACAACCACACCATTGAGGGTTAAATGCACTTGGTCGCAGCTTGGATGCACTTGGTCGCAGCACCGCACAAGACACAAAATGGCCGCCGATCACCCCAGAAAAAAGTGACTGACAAACGGTCTGGGCAGCCTAAAAACAGTGAGTGAGCATTTGAATTTCAGCAGCTCAATGATGCACAGCTGCAGATCGATCGATTAATCAAGTGAAGTCCTTTGGAGGAGTTAATCTGCCTAATCTCGCCCTACTGTCGCATCCGCAACCTCTCCCTACGCTAATCAGAGCAGAGTGACGGGCGGCGCTATGTGACTCCAGCTTAAATAGAGGCTGGGTCACATGGTGCTCTGGCCAATCACAGCCATGCCAATAGTAGGCATGGCTGTGACGGCCTCTTGGGGCAAGTAGTATGACGCTTGTTGATTGGCTGCTTTGCAGCCTTTCAAAAAGCGCCAAGAAAGCGTCACAAAAGCGCCAAGAAAGCGACGAACACCGAACCCGAACCCGGACTTTTACGAAAATGTCCGGGTTCGGGTCCGTGTCACGGACACCCCAAAATTCGGTACGAACCCGAACTATACAGTTCGAGTTCGCTCATCCCTAACCATAAATGACCCCCATATTTTTTTATTTTAAAACAGTTGGGGAATTGTCCAAGATTTTAAGTGAAGACAATCGCTATAGGCAACATCTTAGCTGAGCCTACACTGATCCTACTACAGCAGTTATACAGTACACGGTATCTTCGTTCAAAGATTATGCTTGAAATTACATTCCTGAACCCTAGTTGATCTACAGTATACACCTACTGGCCTAATTCCTGCCTTTACAAACCAGAGTATCTTGGGGAAATGAGTAGTGCCTCCACTCAGTTGTACAAAGTGGTTTATAAAGGGAGGAATTAGGTCAGCAGGTGTATAATGTATATACTATAACTGTATATCAGCTAGGGTTCAGGAATGTCATTTCAATCATAATTATAAATACCAGGCTACAAGTACTCTGAGTATGTATGGCCCAAGCCCCCGGCCACCTGAACTGATCCATAAATATATTTTCTACCTGGACTGTAATGGTGGAAGCATTCTACAAACTGCACTCCGGGCTGTCACTGAACATTTGTCTTCACTCACAGTGAGATACTAAAAACTGTCAGTGTCCTCCTCGCTGTGCCCAAGCCAGAGTGACATTATGTGGGGAGTAGTTAGTAAATTTCTACAAAATTTCAGCCACCTCAGGGCATCGCACCTGCACACTGCACATAAGTGACACATCACTCCATCAGTCCAACCAGTCCACTGCACCGTACATACTGAAACATTACTCCTTCAGTGTCGGGCAGGGGCTAAAGCCAGCAGCAGTCAAAGGCTGATAATGGGAATCGGGATCCTGTCCGCAACTGTATCTGTGTCCTGAAGATGCAAATACAGTTGAAAGTTGTGGCGCTGACTCTGACCTGATATTCAGTTTAGTGTAAAAAAGAAATTTGGTTTTCCAGCTCACCCTAAAACGTGGATGCATGGAACAAGACCGGACCAGTCTTCTATGCAGAGTACAAAACAAAGAGAGTTCCAGCACCCGATGATTCACACAGTTGCTTTGTCTTTATTAAACTTCATGGTATAAATGCATCCAGTGTACACCTCCACCCACCACTGTAGCAGGTTAACATGTTTCGAACTTCTCTCAGTTCTTAGTTATAACTTAGTGGAGTGCTCGTCACCAGGAGTATAAAAGGACCCCACCTTCTAATCCAGAATGCGGGTGAGGGGATCTAGGCCCCTCTTGGGGGCGAGCCTTCCATGTAAATACACCCATCAACATACATCACTTTGAATGCTTTTTTAAAACATATAGCAGCATAAAAACATTCCTTCCTAAGTCCTCAAAATGATAGATATTGCTAGAGCATCTTAGGGATGGAAAAATTGTTAAAAATAAACACTCCTACAAGAAGCAGGGGAGATCAAAGAGATAGTAAGTATGAACAACCCGGAATCACAGTGTCCAGGGAACTAATAAATATGGTATAAATAATATACCGTAATTGAACCTTTATAGCTATAAAAGAATAATCCTATATATACACACTAAGAAACCGGGTTCTAAAACGTAAAAAAAATAATTTTTCATACATTTTTGATAATTACCCCTCTTTCTTGTGTATATGATGACTTAAATGGTAAAATACCTTGTCGCTCAGACCGATTTGGTTATTCCAGTGTTTTCAGAACAATAAAACATGAAATTATACTATATACATTTTAGTATCTACTCATAGCTGCCTTTGTAACAGAGGGCTAAATATAATAATACATGAGTTCTTTTCTCATGTTGAGTCCCATCGGATATCGGGTATTTAATCTGAAAATCCAAAAAGCTTCTCGTAGTAATATCTTATTTTTTATGTCACCTCGCCTGGGGGAGGGAGTAACCTTCTCGATGGCATATTGTCACGGCTGAGGATGGGGAAACCCTCAGCCGTGCGATGCCAGAAGATGGTAATCACGACTCAGCCAGGAAAGCAGAATTAGGGAGCAGGTCACCTCCTAAAGCTTCCCTAATCTGACCCTAACTCCTAGCGGCATGAGCCGACCTTGAAGGTAGGAGGACTCATGCTCCGGAACCTCGGGTCCCTACTAACCCTCTGCAGGTCCCTAAGCTAGGAGCTAGGTAGACTACCTGTTCCTCCTGGACGTGGAGAAACAGAAGTCTAAAGTGGCCAAGCTACAAAGAAAAGGTAGACATGAACAACTTATGGCAATGGCAGGTAAATGCAAAGTATAGCACTTACCTGCCACAGACACAAAACCTGGAACCCATGCAGACGCGCTGCTGTCCAAAGAACACACACTGACACAGCACACACCACACAAGACACGGGAAACCAGGAAACCATAAGGTGCTGTAAATAAGCAAATCACATACACATCTACATAACATCATGACATGAATCTTATGACCACAAGGGTGGCCCCCACTGGCAGATGGTAAATAACAGGAGGATGTCTCCAGCAAGCATGGCTGAAGAACCCCCTCTGACTACTGCTTAAAGCAGAGACTATATAGGCCCAAGTAGTCACACCCACACAGACACACCCAGTGTTCAGACACACAAGGAAGGAAGTTAACCCTTCCAACACCAGGGAGTGTAGTGGAACCACATAAAGGGGAATACACACAAACTCTCACTGCAGCTGTTACCGTTGACAATGACATGCGTGGCAAACGTGTCCTGGGAGCCGGCCAAAAGGTTGAGACACTGCCACCACATGTACAAACACCAAACGTTGCCATGGGCAGCCACAGGCGAAGGGAAAATGTCAAAGTGCACACAAAACATAAAACACAAAACACAGTGCACACCAGACATTCAGAGTGCATACAAACACCCACACAAACCAAAGGCAACCGCACACATACCTGTTGTCCGCGGCAACCGCACTTGAGGCAAACAGCAAAGTGCCCCCAGCTGCGGTTGACACAACACCAGACCGTGGGCAACTGCATGCGGCTCCCAAGGAGTCACGGCCATGAACATGGTCGTGACACATCTGCGCGGAAACTAGCCAAATTCCTATTGTATTTTGTGTATAGCCAAGAACAAGACAAGAACAGATCTCTTGTTTAAACATAGAGAGGCGGGATCATACCACACTCATTAAATATGTTGAAAGGTCTATGATACCAAGAGGACTTCGAATCAAAAAGATCCCTACCACTGTTTGTTTTGAAATGGAATGGTATATTATCTGAATGTTCACTTCAGCGGATGACACTTATAATTGAACAGGGGGGGGAGAAACTAATTCAACATGAGATTGAGACTTACCGTACCTGTATGAAAAAGCACAAGAATATGCAGCAATTCCAAGAATTAGAAGATAAAACATCAACCCTCAATATTCGTCATTATTCTAGTTATCGCGATTAATATGCGACTTAGATAATTGCGTATTGTGATTTTAACTTAAAGGTAACTGTCCTATTGGTTTGATATCTAGAATTAGCGAAGATGACGAATGTATTCGTCATATTCCTTAAAACGAAGTTAACAAAGTATTCTCCATCTTCGTTTTAGCTCCATATTCATCAACTTCGATAATTCTAGCAATTAAATGGGAAAGTTGACTATAGAGACAGCTGTGTTAAATTCGTTATTCGCTAATATTAGCTTTTTTTTTATTAATAGAATAATTGTAATAATTATCAAGTATTATAATGATTTTATTTATAAAAAGTAATATTATCGCATAGCGAATTAAAAACTTACCTGTCTCTAGTCAACTTTCCTATTTGATTGAATGCTATAATTAGCGAAGTTGACGAATATGGAGTAGTGTTGAGCGCGAATATTCGAATATCGAAATTTTTTCGCATATATCGTCACTTCGCTAATTCGCGAATATTTCGAATATAGTGCTATAAATTCGTTATTTTGAATATTCTTTTTTTTTCTTTATTGTTATATTTTTTTCTTTCCCACTTCCCAAAAGTAGTTCTTACCTGTCCTTAGGATTCCTGGCTGCTCCAGTCAGTGCCCGTTGCCACTTCTGCCGGCTTCCGTGCTCATGAAGCATCCCCATAACCATGGGAACGTCTCCATACTAGAATGTACTGACAGATTTGAGAATTACGTTGAAATCGCAATGCGATTAATATAACTTGAAGTAATCGCATTGCGATTTCAACTTAGCACTGCTATATTCCATATTCGTTAATTCTAGCCTAGAAGTTGAAATCGCAATGCGATTACTATAACTTGAATTAATCCCATTGCGATTTCAACTTAGACCTGGTTTACTATGGTTGGCTTGGTAGAATTAGCGAAGATGACGAATGTATTCATCATATTCCTCAAAACGAAGTTAACTAAATATTCTCCATCTTCGTTTTAGCTCCATATTCGTCAACCTCGCTAATTCTAGCAATCAAATGGGAAAGTTGACTATAGAGACAGCTGTGTTTAATTCACTATGCAATTATATTACTTAGCTTTTTTTAAAATAAATAGAATAGTTATAATACTTGATTATTATAATGATTCTATTTATTTTAAAAAAGCAAAGTAATATATGCGCATAGCGAATTAAACACAGTTGTTGTTTTACGGTGTTCACCTGAGGGGTTAGGTCATGTGGTATTTTTATAGAGCCGGTTCTTATGGACGCGGCGATACCTAATAAATATACTTTTTTTTTTATTTACTTGTTTTACACAATAACAGCATTTTTAAAACAAAAAAAAAAATGTTTTAGTGTCTCCATATTCTGAGCCATATATCTATTTTTTGTGGCGTGATTTTCTTAGGTTGGGTTAGATTTTTTGAAGGATAAGGTGACGGTTAGATTGGTACTATTTTGGCTGGCATATGCCTTTTTGATCGCTTGGTGTTGTACGGTATAAAAAAAATTGTTTATTTAGCACAGTTTTTATTTGTATTTTTTGTTCATCTGAGGGGTTAGGTCATGTGATATGTTTATAGAGCCGGTCGATACTGATGCGGCGATACCTAATATGTTTACTTTTCTTTTTTCCCTATTTTTTACAAAACATTTTTTTACTTGAAACTTAATTTTTGGGGGGAAAACTTAGTTTTTCAAATTGTTTTCACTTTTTTTTGTCCCACTTTGGGACTTCAACTTTTGGGGGTCTTATCCCCTTTACAATGCATTCCAATACTTCTGTATTGGAATGCATTGGCTGTATAAGTAATACAGTGTGTATTACTCATACAGCTTCCTGCCTGTGAGGACCAGGGGGCTGGATCTCACAGGCTCTCTACCGGAAGGCAGCCCGATGCTTCAGGAAGGCATCGGGCTGCCTTTCATGCCATCGGGTCCCCCGTCACAGCAGCACGGGGACCCAATGGCAGCGCCGATCCCTGCCCAACATCGCACGTGTCCCTGTCAGCGCTGACCGCGGCACATGAAGGGTTAATGCGCCGAAATCGGTGGTTTCAGCAATGCCTACGCATGCAGCAGGGGTCCAGCTATCAGTGACAGCCAGACCCCTGACGCTGAACTCAGCGGGCTGAGCTCCTGCACCCGCCCAATTCCCCATGAAGTACATGTACGTCATGGGTCTTTAAGACCCGCAAAGAAATGACGTACATGTATGTCAAGGGTCCTTAAGGGGTTAAAGAAAAAAAAAAAGTTTCAGAAAAGGTCAGGGGAAGCCCGAAAAGTAAGCTTCAATTCATCGGATTTGGAAGTTTCAGAGGTTGCAAGTGACTCCCAGATTTCTATTGAGGACATAGACAAAAACAGCGAGGGGCACTTACTGCCGCAAAATAAGCCTTCTTATTACAAAAAAAACTGAAACAAGCAAAGACATGGGGGTTTACCATCAAAAAACACACAAGAAGGGCAGGCAGAAAACATAGCAAGAAAACCCCATACGATGTCGACCAGACATCGAAAAGCATAGGGGCCTGTTCAGATGAAGTACTTATACATGATGTCATCAATTTATCGCAAGTGGAGTTAACGAAAGACCAACTTGATGTTTTGTCCCTTGGATTGAACTTTGTAGCTGCAACAGATTTGACCTTTTTTCCACAATCTTAGATGTTAATAAATTTGTTCGCAATTTGACCGAGGAGACATTTTTCAGATAACCCTATAATGCCATATGTTAATGATGATGATAACGGGAAACCTCAGGATTTAGTACATAAGGAATTTACTGGTCTCTCTTTTGCGGAACAGTGTTCATTAGTTTGTCTTGATAATTTGCACATAGAAAATCTAATGTTTGATGCTAAGGTTGATAGCCAGGAATTTAAAACTAAAAATGCCAGGTATTACCCTGTGAACTCATGTGTTCCGAGTATGGATACCTTCTAAGAAACCTTGGAGAGGGAACTCACGGAGATCCACGGTTTCCAGGTTAATAACAAACAAGGGCACCAGAATCTTACTAAGCAACAGGTGGAGGCCCTAAAGCAGCTGAGAGATTGCTCAGACCTAATAATTAAGATAGCGGATAAGGGGGATCTGTGGTGCTTATGGACAAAGATGTATATTTTGAGCAGATGATGGTTATATTATCTGATTCTTCCACATACAGAAGACTGGAAGGAAACCCTACAGATAAATTTAACCAACTATATCTGTCCATTTTGGTCAAAGGTAAAGATAAGGGTTTCATTAACCACCTCCCGACCGCCTAACGCAGGACGGCCGGGTTATTCCTCCATCACGCATCTACGCGTCATCTTGCGAGACGACGCGCATATCCGGCCCGCACATGCGCAGTGCAGGTCGGCAAAAGTCACAGAAGGAGTTGGTCACCAGCCTGCCAGCCAATGATCAGCTCTGGCAGGTTGGTGACTTTTAAAATAACGAACCACCAGCCATATAACACATTATATTTATAAATATAATGTGTTAAATGGCTTCTGTGCTCTCTGCTGGGTCCTTTTCGT